>NC_092493.1:0-285000 GCF_047495875.1 Pithys albifrons albifrons
GTGCCAAGGAAGGACTGAGCTTGGAGCCAAGAGAAAAGTTGGCAGCCTTGGGCTCTCAGGCGCAAATGATGTTGCGCCATTAGCATTAAAAAAACACCCAAACCCTAATCATAAGAGAAACGATTAGTCTAACCCTAACCCTAGCCCTAACCCTAACCCTAACCCTAATTCTAAGCGTAAATCTAAGAGTACCCCTAACCCAGGAATCAAAAAGGGGAGAGAGGAGAGGGCCTGGCAGAATAGAGAGAACTAGCCTAGCCTTTTGTGGGCCGGCAAGTTTCCTCTTCGATTCCCTTTTCAAGAGGAATCTTCGTCCGTCTTCAAATCTCGGCTGAAAAATGCCAATTTCCCAGACACACTGCTGCCAAGGAAGGACTGAGCTTGGAGCCAAGAGAAAAGGTGGCAGCCATGGACTCTCAGGCGCAAATGATGCTGCGCCATTAACATTAAAAAAACACCCAAAACCTAATCCAAAGACAAAAGATTAGCCTAACCCTAACCCTAGCCCTAACCCTAACCCTAACCCTAATTCTAAGCGTAACTCTACGAGTACCCCTAACCCAGGAGTCGGGAGTGGAGAGAGGAGGGTGTCTGGCACAATAGAGAGAACTAGGCCATCCCTTTGTGGGCTGGCACCTTTGCTCTTCGATTCCTTTTCCAAGAGGAATCTTTGTCCATCTTCGTTTCTCTACTGAAAAATGGCAATTTCCCAAACCCACTGGTGCCAAGGAAGGACTAAGCTTTGTACCAAAAGAAAAGGTGGCAGCCTTGGGGTCTCAGGCACAAATGATACTGCGCCATCAACATTAAAAAAACGCCCAAACCCTAATCCCAACATAAAAGGGAAGCCTAACCCTAACCCTAGCCCTAACCCTAACCCTAACCCTAATTCTAAGCGTAACTATAAGAGTACCCCTAACCCAGGAATTGGAAGGGGAGAGAGGAGGGGTTCAGGAAGAATAGAGAGAACTAGGCCAGTCCTTTGTGGGCCGGCAACTTTACTCTTCGATTCCCTTTTCAAGAGGAATCTTCGTCCGTCTTCAAATCTCGGCTGAAATATGGCAATTTCCCAGACACACTGGTGCCAAGGAAGGACTGAGCTTTGCGCCAAGAGAAAAGGTGGCAGCCATGGACTCTCAGGCGCAAATGATGCTGCGCCATTAGCATTAAAAAAACACCCAAACCCTAATCATAAGAGAAAAGATTAGCCTAACCCTAACCCTAGCCCTAACCCTAACCCTAACCCTAATTCTAAGCGTAAATCTAAGAGTACCCCTAACCCAGGAATTGGAAAGGGGAGAGAGGAGGGGGTCAGGAAGAATAGAGAGGACTAGGCCAGCCCTTTGTGGGCCGGCAACTTTACTCTTCGATTCCCTTTTCAAGAAGAATCTTCGTCCGTCTTCAAATCTCGGCTGAAAAATGCCAATTTCCCAGATCCACTGGTGCCAAGGAAGGACTGAGCTTGGAGCCAAGAGAAAAGTTGGGAGCCTTGGGCTCTCAGGCGCAAATGATGTTGCGCCATTAGCATTAAAAAAACACCCAAACCCTAATCATTAGAGAAACGATTAGTCTAACCCTAACCCTAGCCCTAACCCTAACCCTAACCCTAATTCTAAGCGTAACTCTACGAGTACCCCTAACCCAGGAATCAAAAAGGGGAGAGAGGAGAGGGCCTGGCAGAATAGAGAGAACTAGCCTAGCCTTTTGTGGGCTGGCAAGTTTCCTCTTCGATTCCCTTTTCAAGAGGAATCTTCGTCCGTCTTCAAATCTCGGCTGAAAAATGCCAATTTCCCAGACACACTGGTGCCAAGGAAGGACTGAGCTTTGCGCCAAGAGAAAAGGTGGCAGCCATGGACTCTCAGGTGCAAATGATGCTGCGCCATTAACATTAAAAAAACACCCAAAACCTAATCCAAAGACAAAAGATTAGCCTAACCCTAACCCTAGCCCTAACTCTAACCCTAACCCTAATTCTAAGCGTAACTCTACGAGTACCCCTAACCCAGGAGTCGGGAGTGGAGAGAGGAGGGTGTCTGGCACAATAGAGAGAACTAGGCGATCCCTTTGTGGGCTGGCACCTTTGCTCTTCGATTCCTTTTCCAAGAGGAATCTTTGTCCATCTTCGTTTCTCTACTGAAAATGGCAATTTCCCAGACTCACTGGTGCCAAGGAAGGACTAAGCTTTGTACCAAAAGAAAAGGTGGCAGCCTTGGGGTCTCAGGCACAAATGATACTGCGCCATCAACATTAAAAAAACGCCCAAACCCTAATCCCAACATAAAAGGGAAGCCTACGCCTAACCCTAGCCCTAACCCTAACCCTAACCCTAATTCTAAGCGTAACTATAAGAGTACCCCTAACCCAGGAATTGGAAGGGGAGAGAGGAGGGGTTCAGGAAGAATAGAGAGAGCTAGGCCAGCCCTTTCTGGGCCGGCAACTTTACTCTTCGATTCCCTTTTCAAGAGGAATCTTCGTCCGTCTAAAAAACCCCGGCTGAAAAATGGCAATTTCCCAGACACACTGGTGCCAAGGAAGGACTGAGCTTGGAGCCAAGAGAAAACTTGGCAGCCTTGGGCTCTCAGGCGCAAATGATGCTGCGCCATTAGCATTAAAAAAACACCCAAACCCTAATCATAAGAGAAAAGATTAGCCTAACCCTAACTCTAGCCCTAACCCTAACCCTAACCCTAATTCTAAGCGTAAATCTAAGAGTACCCCTAACCCAGGAATTGGAAAGGGGAGAGAGGAGGGGGCCTGGCAGAATTGAGAGAACTAGCCTAGCCTTTTGTGGGCCGGCAAGTTTCCTCTACGATTCCCTTTTCAAGAGGAATCTTCGTCCGTCTTCAAATCTCGGCTGAAAAATGCCAATTTCCCAGACACACTGCTGCCAAGGAAGGACTGAGCTTGGAGCCAAGAGAAAAGGTGGCAGCCATGGACTCTCAGGCGCAAATGATGCTGCGCCATTAACATTAAAAAAACACCCAAAACCTAATCCAAAGACAAAAGATTAGCCTAACCCTAACCCTAGCCCTAACCCTAACCCTAACCCTAATTCTAAGCGTAACTCTACGAGTACCCCTAACCCAGGAGTCGGGAGAGAGAGGAGGGGGTCTGGCAGAATATAGGGAACTAGGCCAGCCCTTTGTGGGCCAGCACCTTTCCTCTTCAATTCCTTTTCCAAGAGGAATCTTTGTCCATCTTCGTTTCTCGGCTGAAACATGGCAATTTCCCAGACCCACTGGTGCCAAGGAAGGACTAAGCTTTGCACCAAGAGAAAAGGTGGCAGCCTTGGGGTCTCAGGCACAAATGATACTGCGCCATCAACATTAAAAAAACGCCCAAACCCTAATCCCAACATAAAAGGGAAGCCTAACCCTAACCCTAACCCTAACCCTAACCCTAACCCTAACCCTAACCCTAACCCTAACCCTAACCCTAACCCTAACCCTAACCCTAACCCTAACCCTAACCCTAACCCTAACCCTAACCCTAACCCTAACCCTAACCCTAACCCTAACCCTAACCCTAACCCTAACCCTAACCCTAACCCTAACCCTAACCCTAACCCTAACCCTAACCCTAACCCTAACCCTAACCCTAACCCTAACCCTAACCCTAACCCTAACCCTAACCCTAACCCTACCCTAACCCTAACCCTAACCCTAACCCTAACCCTAACCCTAACCCTAACCCTAACCCTAACCCTAACCCTAACCCTAACCCTAACCCTAACCCTAACCCTAACCCTAACCCTAACCCTAACCCTAACCCTAACCCTAACCCTAACCCTAACCCTAACCCTAACCCTAACCCTAACCCTAACCCTAACCCTAACCCTAACCCTAACCCTAACCCTAACCCTAAACCCTAACCCTAACCCTAACCCTAACCCTAACCCTAACCTAACCCTAACCCTAACCCTAACCCTAACCCTAACCCTAACCCTAACCCTAACCCTAACCCTAACCCTAACCCTAACCCTAACCCTAACCCTAACCCTAACCCTAACCCTAACCCTAACCCTAACCCTAACCCTAACCCTAACCCTAACCCTAACCCCTAACCCTAACCCTAACCCTAACCCTAACCCTAACCCTAACCCTAACCCTAACCCTAACCCTAACCCTAACCCTAACCCTAACCCTAACCCTAACCCTAACCCTAACCCTAACCCTAACCCTAACCCTAACCCTAACCCTAACCCTAACCCTAACCCTAACCCTAACCCTAACCCTAACCCTAACCCTAACCCTAACCTAACCCTAACCCTAACCCTAACCCTAACCCTAACCCTAACCCTAACCCTAACCCTAACCCTAACCCTAACCCTAACCCTAACCCTAACCCTAACCCTAACCCTAACCCTAACCCTAACCCTAACCCTAACCCTAAACCCTAACCCTAACCCTAACCTAACCCTAACCCTAACCCTAACCCTAACCCTAACCCTAACCCTAACCCTAACCCTAACCCTAACCCTAACCCTAACCCTAACCCTAACCCTAACCCTAACCCTAACCCTAACCCTAACCCTAACCCTAACCCTAACCCTAACCCTAACCCTAACCCTAACCCTAACCCTAACCTAACCCTAACCCTAACCCTAACCCTAACCCTAACCCTAACCCTAACCCTAACCCTAACCCTAACCCTAACCCTAACCCTAACCCTAACCCTAACCCTAACCCTAACCCTAACCCTAACCCTAACCCTAACCCTAACCCTAACCCTAACCCTAACCCTAACCCTAACCTAACCCTAACCCTAACCTAACCCTAACCCTAACCCTAACCCTAACCCTAACCCTAACCTAACCCTAACCCTAACCCTAACCCTAACCCTAACCCTAACCCTAACCCTAACCCTAACCCTAACCCTAACCCTAACCCTAACCCTAACCCTAACCCTAACCCTAACCCTAACCCTAACCCTAACCCTAACCCTAACCCTAACCCTAACCCTAACCCTAACCCTAACCCTAACCCTAACCCTAACCCTAACCCTAACCCTAACCCTAACCCTAACCCTAACCCTAACCCTAACCCTAACCCTAACCCTAACCCTAACCCTAACCCTAACCCTAACCCTAACCCTAACCCTAACCCTAACCCTAACCCTAACCCTAACCCTAACCCTAACCCTAACCCTAACCCTAACCCTAACCCTAACCCTAACCCTAACCCTAACCCTAACCCTAACCCTAACCCTAACCCTAACCCTAACCCTAACCCTAACCCTAACCCTAAACCCTAACCCTAACCCTAACCCTAACCCTAACCCTAACCCTAACCCTAACCCTAACCCCTAACCCTAACCCTAACCCTAACCCTAAACCCTAACCCTAACCCTAACCCTAACCCTAACCCTAACCCTAACCCTAACCCTAACCCTAACCCTAACCCTAACCCTAACCCTAACCCTAACCCTAACCCTAACCCTAACCCTAACCCTAACCCTAACCCTAACCCTAACCCTAACCCTAACCCTAACCCTAACCCTAACCCTAACCCTAACCCTAACCCTAACCCTAACCCTAACCCTAACCCTAACCCTAACCCTAACCCTAACCCTAACCCTAACCCTAACCCTAACCCTAACCCTAACCCTAACCCTAACCCTAACCCTAACCCTAACCCTAACCCTAACCCTAACCCTAACCCTAACCCTAACCCTAACCCTAACCCTAACCCTAACCCTAACCCTAACCCTAACCTAACCCTAACCCTAACCCTAACCTAACCCTAACCCTAACCCTAACCCTAACCCTAACCCTAACCCTAACCCTAACCCTAACCCTAACCCTAACCCTAACCCTAACCCTAACCCTAACCCTAACCCTAACCCTAACCCTAACCCTAACCCTAACCCTAACCCTAACCCTAACCCTAACCTAACCCTAACCCTAACCCTAACCCTAACCCTAACCCTAACCCTAACCCTAACCCTAACCCTAACCCTAACCCTAACCCTAACCCTAACCCTAACCCTAACCCTAACCCTAACCCTAACCCTAACCCTAACCCTAACCCTAACCTAACCCTAACCCTAACCCTAACCCTAACCCTAACCCTAACCCTAACCCTAACCCTAACCCTAACCCTAACCCTAACCCTAACCCTAACCCTAACCCTAACCCTAACCCTAACCCTAACCCTAACCCCTAACCCTAACCCTAACCCTAACCCTAACCCTAACCCTAACCCTAACCCTAACCCTAACCCTAACCCTAACCTAACCCTAACCCTAACCCTAACCCTAACCCTAACCCTAACCCTAACCCTAACCCTAACCCTAACCCTAACCCTAACCCTAACCCTAACCCTAACCCTAACCCTAACCCTAACCCTAACCCTAACCCTAACCCTAACCCTAACCCTAACCCTAACCCTAACCCTAACCCTAACCCTAACCCTAACCCTAACCCTAACCCTAACCCTAACCCTAACCCTAACCCTAACCCTAACCCTAACCCTAACCCTAACCTAACCCTAACCCTAACCCTAACCCTAACCCTAACCCTAACCCTAACCCTAACCCTAACCCTAACCCTAACCCTAACCCTAACCCTAACCCTAACCCTAACCCTAACCCTAACCCTAACCCTAACCCTAACCCTAACCCTAACCCTAACCCTAACCCTAACCCTAACCCTAACCCTAACCCTAACCCTAACCCTAACCCTAACCCTAACCCTAACCCTAACCCTAACCCTAACCCTAACCCTAACCCTAACCTAACCCTAACCCTAACCCTAACCCTAACCCTAACCCTAACCCTAACCCTAACCCTAACCCTAACCCTAACCCTAACCCTAACCCTAACCCTAACCCTAACCCTA
Organism: Pithys albifrons albifrons; assembly: GCF_047495875.1. Lineage (NCBI taxonomy): Eukaryota > Metazoa > Chordata > Aves > Passeriformes > Thamnophilidae > Pithys > Pithys albifrons. The sequence goes on from NC_092493.1 coordinate 6,839, forward strand.
ACCCTAACCTAACCCTAACCCTAACCCTAACCCTAACCCTAACCCTAACCCTAACCCTAACCCTAACCCTAACCCTAACCCTAACCCTAACCTAACCTACCCTAACCCTAACCCTAACCCTAACCCTAACCCTAACCCTAACCCTAACCCTAACCCTAACCCTAACCCTAACCCAACCCTAACCCTAACCCTAACCCTAACCCTAACCCTAACCCTAACCCTAACCCTAACCCTAACCCTAACCCTAACCCTAACCCTAACCCTAACCCTAACCCTAACCCTAACCCTAACCCTAACCCTAACCCTAACCCTAACCCTAACCCTAACCCTAACCCTAACCCTAACCCTAACCCTAACCCTAACCCTAACCCTAACCCTAACCCTAACCCTAACCCTAACCCTAACCCTAACCCTAACCCTAACCCTAACCTCCTAACCCTAACCCTAACCCTAACCCTAACCCTAACCCTAACCCTAACCCTAACCCTAACCCTAACCCTAACCCTAACCCTAACCCTAACCCTAACCCTAACCCTAACCCTAACCCTAACCCTAACCCTAACCCTAACCCTAACCCTAACCCTAACCCTAACCCTAACCCTAACCCTAACCCTAACCCTAACCCTAACCCTAACCCTAACCCTAACCCTAACCCTAACCCTAACCCTAACCCTAACCCTAACCCTAACCCTAACCCTAACCCTAACCCTAACCCTAACCCTAACCCTAACCCTAACCCTAACCCTAACCCTAACCCTAACCCTAACCCTAACCCTAACCCTAACCCTAACCCTAACCCTAACCCTAACCCTAACCCTAACCCTAACCCTAACCCTAACCCTAACCCTAACCCTAACCCTAACCCTAACCCTAACCCTAACCCTAACCCTAACCCTAACCCTAACCCTAACCCTAACCCTAACCCTAACCCTAACCCTAACCCTAACCCTAACCCTAACCCTAACCCTAACCCTAACCCTAACCCTAACCCTAACCCTAACCCTAACCCTAACCCTAACCCTAACCCTAACCCTAACCCTAACCCTAACCCTAACCCTAACCCTAACCCTAACCCTAACCCTAACCCTAACCCTAACCCTAACCCTAACCCTAACCCTAACCCTAACCCTAACCCTAACCCTAACCCTAACCCTAACCCTAACCCTAACCCTAACCCTAACCCTAACCCTAACCCTAACCCTAACCCTAACCCTAACCCTAACCCTAACCCTAACCCTAACCCTAACCCTAACCCTAACCCTAACCCTAACCCTAACCCTAACCCTAACCCTAACCCTAACCCTAACCCTAACCCTAACCCTAACCCTAACCCTAACCCTAACCCTAACCCTAACCCTAACCCTAACCCTAACCCTAACCCTAACCCTAACCCTAACCCTAACCCTAACCCTAACCCTAACCCTAACCCTAACCCTAACCCTAACCCTAACCCTAACCCTAACCCTAACCCTAACCCTAACCCTAACCCTAACCCTAACCCTAACCCTAACCCTAACCCTAACCCTAACCCTAACCCTAACCCTAACCCTAACCCTAACCCTAACCCTAACCCTAACCCTAACCCTAACCCTAACCCTAACCCTAACCCTAACCCTAACCCTAACCCTAACCCTAACCCTAACCCTAACCCTAACCCTAACCCTAACCCTAACCCTAACCCTAACCCTAACCCTAACCCTAACCCTAACCCTAACCCTAACCCTAACCCTAACCCTAACCCTAACCCTAACCCTAACCCTAACCCTAACCCTAACCCTAACCCTAACCCTAACCCTAACCCTAACCCTAACCCTAACCCTAACCCTAACCCTAACCCTAACCCTAACCCTAACCCTAACCCTAACCCTAACCCTAACCCTAACCCTAACCCTAACCCTAACCCTAACCCTAACCCTAACCCTAACCCTAACCCTAACCCTAACCCTAACCCTAACCCTAACCCTAACCCTAACCCTAACCCTAACCCTAACCCTAACCCTAACCCTAACCCTAACCCTAACCCTAACCCTAACCCTAACCCTAACCCTAACCCTAACCCTAACCCTAACCCTAACCCTAACCCTAACCCTAACCCTAACCCTAACCCTAACCCTAACCCTAACCCTAACCCTAACCCTAACCCTAACCCTAACCCTAACCCTAACCCTAACCCTAACCCTAACCCTAACCCTAACCCTAACCCTAACCCTAACCCTAACCCTAACCCTAACCCTAACCCTAACCCTAACCCTAACCCTAACCCTAACCCTAACCCTAACCCTAACCCTAACCCTAACCCTAACCCTAACCCTAACCCTAACCCTAACCCTAACCCTAACCCTAACCCTAACCCTAACCCTAACCCTAACCCTAACCCTAACCCTAACCCTAACCCTAACCCTAACCCTAACCCTAACCCTAACCCTAACCCTAACCCTAACCCTAACCCTAACCCTAACCCTAACCCTAACCCTAACCCTAACCCTAACCCTAACCCTAACCCTAACCCTAACCCTAACCCTAACCCTAACCCTAACCCTAACCCTAACCCTAACCCTAACCCTAACCCTAACCCTAACCCTAACCCTAACCCTAACCCTAACCCTAACCCTAACCCTAACCCTAACCCTAACCCTAACCCTAACCCTAACCCTAACCCTAACCCTAACCCTAACCCTAACCCTAACCCTAACCCTAACCCTAACCCTAACCCTAACCCTAACCCTAACCCTAACCCTAACCCTAACCCTAACCCTAACCCTAACCCTAACCCTAACCCTAACCCTAACCCTAACCCTAACCCTAACCCTAACCCTAACCCTAACCCTAACCCTAACCCTAACCCTAACCCTAACCCTAACCCTAACCCTAACCCTAACCCTAACCCTAACCCTAACCCTAACCCTAACCCTAACCCTAACCCTAACCCTAACCCTAACCCTAACCCTAACCCTAACCCTAACCCTAACCCTAACCCTAACCCTAACCCTAACCCTAACCCTAACCCTAACCCTAACCCTAACCCTAACCCTAACCCTAACCCTAACCCTAACCCTAACCCTAACCCTAACCCTAACCCTAACCCTAACCCTAACCCTAACCCTAACCCTAACCCTAACCCTAACCCTAACCCTAACCCTAACCCTAACCCTAACCCTAACCCTAACCCTAACCCTAACCCTAACCCTAACCCTAACCCTAACCCTAACCCTAACCCTAACCCTAACCCTAACCCTAACCCTAACCCTAACCCTAACCCTAACCCTAACCCTAACCCTAACCCTAACCCTAACCCTAACCCTAACCCTAACCCTAACCCTAACCCTAACCCTAACCCTAACCCTAACCCTAACCCTAACCCTAACCCTAACCCTAACCCTAACCCTAACCCTAACCCTAACCCTAACCCTAACCCTAACCCTAACCCTAACCCTAACCCTAACCCTAACCCTAACCCTAACCCTAACCCTAACCCTAACCCTAACCCTAACCCTAACCCTAACCCTAACCCTAACCCTAACCCTAACCCTAACCCTAACCCTAACCCTAACCCTAACCCTAACCCTAACCCTAACCCTAACCCTAACCCTAACCCTAACCCTAACCCTAACCCTAACCCTAACCCTAACCCTAACCCTAACCCTAACCCTAACCCTAACCCTAACCTAACCCTAACCCTAACCCTAACCCTAACCCTAACCCTAACCCTAACCCTAACCCTAACCCTAACCCTAACCCTAACCCTAACCCTAACCCTAACCCTAACCCTAACCCTAACCCTAACCCTAACCCTAACCCTAACCCTAACCCTAACCCTAACCCTAACCCTAACCCTAACCCTAACCCTAACCCTAACCCTAACCCTAACCCTAACCCTAACCCTAACCCTAACCCTAACCCTAACCCTAACCCTAACCCTAACCCTAACCCTAACCCTAACCCTAACCCTAACCCTAACCCTAGACCCTAACCCTAACCCTAACCCTAACCCTAACCCTAACCCTAACCCTAACCCTAACCCTAACCCTAACCCTAACCCTAACCCTAACCCTAACCCTAACCCTAACCCTAACCCTAACCCTAACCCTAACCCTAACCCTAACCCTAACCCTAACCCTAACCCTAACCCTAACCCTAACCCTAACCCTAACCCTAACCCTAACCCTAACCCTAACCCTAACCCTAACCCTAACCCTAACCCTAACCCTAACCCTAACCCTAACCCTAACCCTAACCCTAACCCTAACCCTAACCCTAACCCTAACCCTAACCCTAACCCTAACCCTAACCCTAACCCTAACCCTAACCCTAACCCTAACCCTAACCCTAACCCTAACCCTAACCCTAACCCTAACCCTAACCCTAACCCTAACCCTAACCCTAACCCTAACCCTAACCCTAACCCTAACCCTAACCCTAACCCTAACCCTAACCCTAACCCTAACCCTAACCCTAACCCTAACCCTAACCCTAACCCTAACCCTAACCCTAACCCTAACCCTAACCCTAACCCTAACCCTAACCCTAACCCTAACCCTAACCCTAACCCTAACCCTAACCCTAACCCTAACCCTAACCCTAACCCTAACCCTAACCCTAACCCTAACCCTAACCCTAACCCTAACCCTAACCCTAACCCTAACCCTAACCCTAACCCTAACCCTAACCCTAACCCTAACCCTAACCCTAACCCTAACCCTAACCCTAACCCTAACCCTAACCCTAACCCTAACCCTAACCCTAACCCTAACCCTAACCCTAACCCTAACCCTAACCCTAACCCTAACCCTAACCCTAACCCTAACCCTAACCCTAACCCTAACCCTAACCCTAACCCTAACCCTAACCCTAACCCTAACCCTAACCCTAACCCTAACCCTAACCCTAACCCTAACCCTAACCCTAACCCTAACCCTAACCCTAACCCTAACCCTAACCCTAACCCTAACCCTAACCCTAACCCTAACCCTAACCCTAACCCTAACCCTAACCCTAACCCTAACCCTAACCCTAACCCTAACCCTAACCCTAACCCTAACCCTAACCCTAACCCTAACCCTAACCCTAACCCTAACCCTAACCCTAACCCTAACCCTAACCCTAACCCTAACCCTAACCCTAACCCTAACCCTAACCCTAACCCTAACCCTAACCCTAACCCTAACCCTAACCCTAACCCTAACCCTAACCCTAACCCTAACCCTAACCCTAACCCTAACCCTAACCCTAACCCTAACCCTAACCCTAACCCTAACCCTAACCCTAACCCTAACCCTAACCCTAACCCTAACCCTAACCCTAACCCTAACCCTAACCCTAACCCTAACCCTAACCCTAACCCTAACCCTAACCCTAACCCTAACCCTAACCCTAACCCTAACCCTAACCCTAACCCTAACCCTAACCCTAACCCTAACCCTAACCCTAACCCTAACCCTAACCCTAACCCTAACCCTAACCCTAACCCTAACCCTAACCCTAACCCTAACCCTAACCCTAACCCTAACCCTAACCCTAACCCTAACCCTAACCCTAACCCTAACCCTAACCCTAACCCTAACCCTAACCCTAACCCTAACCCTAACCCTAACCCTAACCCTAACCCTAACCCTAACCCTAACCCTAACCCTAACCCTAACCCTAACCCTAACCCTAACCCTAACCCTAACCCTAACCCTAACCCTAACCCTAACCCTAACCCTAACCCTAACCCTAACCCTAACCCTAACCCTAACCCTAACCCTAACCCTAACCCTAACCCTAACCCTAACCCTAACCCTAACCCTAACCCTAACCCTAACCCTAACCCTAACCCTAACCCTAACCCTAACCCTAACCCTAACCCTAACCCTAACCCTAACCCTAACCCTAACCCTAACCCTAACCCTAACCCTAACCCTAACCCTAACCCTAACCCTAACCCTAACCCTAACCCTAACCCTAACCCTAACCCTAACCCTAACCCTAACCCTAACCCTAACCCTAACCCTAACCCTAACCCTAACCCTAACCCTAACCCTAACCCTAACCCTAACCCTAACCCTAACCCTAACCCTAACCCTAACCCTAACCCTAACCCTAACCCTAACCCTAACCCTAACCCTAACCCTAACCCTAACCCTAACCCTAACCCTAACCCTAACCCTAACCCTAACCCTAACCCTAACCCTAACCCTAACCCTAACCCTAACCCTAACCCTAACCCTAACCCTAACCCTAACCCTAACCCTAACCCTAACCCTAACCCTAACCCTAACCCTAACCCTAACCCTAACCCTAACCCTAACCCTAACCCTAACCCTAACCCTAACCCTAACCCTAACCCTAACCCTAACCCTAACCCTAACCCTAACCCTAACCCTAACCCTAACCCTAACCCTAACCCTAACCCTAACCCTAACCCTAACCCTAACCCTAACCCTAACCCTAACCCTAACCCTAACCCTAACCCTAACCCTAACCCTAACCCTAACCCTAACCCTAACCCTAACCCTAACCCTAACCCTAACCCTAACCCTAACCCTAACCCTAACCCTAACCCTAACCCTAACCCTAACCCTAACCCTAACCCTAACCCTAACCCTAACCCTAACCCTAACCCTAACCCTAACCCTAACCCTAACCCTAACCCTAACCCTAACCCTAACCCTAACCCTAACCCTAACCCTAACCCTAACCCTAACCCTAACCCTAACCCTAACCCTAACCCTAACCCTAACCCTAACCCTAACCCTAACCCTAACCCTAACCCTAACCCTAACCCTAACCCTAACCCTAACCCTAACCCTAACCCTAACCCTAACCCTAACCCTAACCCTAACCCTAACCCTAACCCTAACCCTAACCCTAACCCTAACCCTAACCCTAACCCTAACCCTAACCCTAACCCTAACCCTAACCCTAACCCTAACCCTAACCCTAACCCTAACCCTAACCCTAACCCTAACCCTAACCCTAACCCTAACCCTAACCCTAACCCTAACCCTAACCCTAACCCTAACCCTAACCCTAACCCTAACCCTAACCCTAACCCTAACCCTAACCCTAACCCTAACCCTAACCCTAACCCTAACCCTAACCCTAACCCTAACCCTAACCCTAACCCTAACCCTAACCCTAACCCTAACCCTAACCCTAACCCTAACCCTAACCCTAACCCTAACCCTAACCCTAACCCTAACCCTAACCCTAACCCTAACCCTAACCCTAACCCTAACCCTAACCCTAACCCTAACCCTAACCCTAACCCTAACCCTAACCCTAACCCTAACCCTAACCCTAACCCTAACCCTAACCCTAACCCTAACCCTAACCCTAACCCTAACCCTAACCCTAACCCTAACCCTAACCCTAACCCTAACCCTAACCCTAACCCTAACCCTAACCCTAACCCTAACCCTAACCCTAACCCTAACCCTAACCCTAACCCTAACCCTAACCCTAACCCTAACCCTAACCCTAACCCTAACCCTAACCCTAACCCTAACCCTAACCCTAACCCTAACCCTAACCCTAACCCTAACCCTAACCCTAACCCTAACCCTAACCCTAACCCTAACCCTAACCCTAACCCTAACCCTAACCCTAACCCTAACCCTAACCCTAACCCTAACCCTAACCCTAACCCTAACCCTAACCCTAACCCTAACCCTAACCCTAACCCTAACCCTAACCCTAACCCTAACCCTAACCCTAACCCTAACCCTAACCCTAACCCTAACCCTAACCCTAACCCTAACCCTAACCCTAACCCTAACCCTAACCCTAACCCTAACCCTAACCCTAACCCTAACCCTAACCCTAACCCTAACCCTAACCCTAACCCTAACCCTAACCCTAACCCTAACCCTAACCCTAACCCTAACCCTAACCCTAACCCTAACCCTAACCCTAACCCTAACCCTAACCCTAACCCTAACCCTAACCCTAACCCTAACCCTAACCCTAACCCTAACCCTAACCCTAACCCTAACCCTAACCCTAACCCTAACCCTAACCCTAACCCTAACCCTAACCCTAACCCTAACCCTAACCCTAACCCTAACCCTAACCCTAACCCTAACCCTAACCCTAACCCTAACCCTAACCCTAACCCTAACCCTAACCCTAACCCTAACCCTAACCCTAACCCTAACCCTAACCCTAACCCTAACCCTAACCCTAACCCTAACCCTAACCCTAACCCTAACCCTAACCCTAACCCTAACCCTAACCCTAACCCTAACCCTAACCCTAACCCTAACCCTAACCCTAACCCTAACCCTAACCCTAACCCTAACCCTAACCCTAACCCTAACCCTAACCCTAACCCTAACCCTAACCCTAACCCTAACCCTAACCCTAACCCTAACCCTAACCCTAACCCTAACCCTAACCCTAACCCTAACCCTAACCCTAACCCTAACCCTAACCCTAACCCTAACCCTAACCCTAACCCTAACCCTAACCCTAACCCTAACCCTAACCCTAACCCTAACCCTAACCCTAACCCTAACCCTAACCCTAACCCTAACCCTAACCCTAACCCTAACCCTAACCCTAACCCTAACCCTAACCCTAACCCTAACCCTAACCCTAACCCTAACCCTAACCCTAACCCTAACCCTAACCCTAACCCTAACCCTAACCCTAACCCTAACCCTAACCCTAACCCTAACCCTAACCCTAACCCTAACCCTAACCCTAACCCTAACCCTAACCCTAACCCTAACCCTAACCCTAACCCTAACCCTAACCCTAACCCTAACCCTAACCCTAACCCTAACCCTAACCCTAACCCTAACCCTAACCCTAACCCTAACCCTAACCCTAACCCTAACCCTAACCCTAACCCTAACCCTAACCCTAACCCTAACCCTAACCCTAACCCTAACCCTAACCCTAACCCTAACCCTAACCCTAACCCTAACCCTAACCCTAACCCTAACCCTAACCCTAACCCTAACCCTAACCCTAACCCTAACCCTAACCCTAACCCTAACCCTAACCCTAACCCTAACCCTAACCCTAACCCTAACCCTAACCCTAACCCTAACCCTAACCCTAACCCTAACCCTAACCCTAACCCTAACCCTAACCCTAACCCTAACCCTAACCCTAACCCTAACCCTAACCCTAACCCTAACCCTAACCCTAACCCTAACCCTAACCCTAACCCTAACCCTAACCCTAACCCTAACCCTAACCCTAACCCTAACCCTAACCCTAACCCTAACCCTAACCCTAACCCTAACCCTAACCCTAACCCTAACCCTAACCCTAACCCTAACCCTAACCCTAACCCTAACCCTAACCCTAACCCTAACCCTAACCCTAACCCTAACCCTAACCCTAACCCTAACCCTAACCCTAACCCTAACCCTAACCCTAACCCTAACCCTAACCCTAACCCTAACCCTAACCCTAACCCTAACCCTAACCCTAACCCTAACCCTAACCCTAACCCTAACCCTAACCCTAACCCTAACCCTAACCCTAACCCTAACCCTAACCCTAACCCTAACCCTAACCCTAACCCTAACCCTAACCCTAACCCTAACCCTAACCCTAACCCTAACCCTAACCCTAACCCTAACCCTAACCCTAACCCTAACCCTAACCCTAACCCTAACCCTAACCCTAACCCTAACCCTAACCCTAACCCTAACCCTAACCCTAACCCTAACCCTAACCCTAACCCTAACCCTAACCCTAACCCTAACCCTAACCCTAACCCTAACCCTAACCCTAACCCTAACCCTAACCCTAACCCTAACCCTAACCCTAACCCTAACCCTAACCCTAACCCTAACCCTAACCCTAACCCTAACCCTAACCCTAACCCTAACCCTAACCCTAACCCTAACCCTAACCCTAACCCTAACCCTAACCCTAACCCTAACCCTAACCCTAACCCTAACCCTAACCCTAACCCTAACCCTAACCCTAACCCTAACCCTAACCCTAACCCTAACCCTAACCCTAACCCTAACCCTAACCCTAACCCTAACCCTAACCCTAACCCTAACCCTAACCCTAACCCTAACCCTAACCCTAACCCTAACCCTAACCCTAACCCTAACCCTAACCCTAACCCTAACCCTAACCCTAACCCTAACCCTAACCCTAACCCTAACCCTAACCCTAACCCTAACCCTAACCCTAACCCTAACCCTAACCCTAACCCTAACCCTAACCCTAACCCTAACCCTAACCCTAACCCTAACCCTAACCCTAACCCTAACCCTAACCCTAACCCTAACCCTAACCCTAACCCTAACCCTAACCCTAACCCTAACCCTAACCCTAACCCTAACCCTAACCCTAACCCTAACCCTAACCCTAACCCTAACCCTAACCCTAACCCTAACCCTAACCCTAACCCTAACCCTAACCCTAACCCTAACCCTAACCCTAACCCTAACCCTAACCCTAACCCTAACCCTAACCCTAACCCTAACCCTAACCCTAACCCTAACCCTAACCCTAACCCTAACCCTAACCCTAACCCTAACCCTAACCCTAACCCTAACCCTAACCCTAACCCTAACCCTAACCCTAACCCTAACCCTAACCCTAACCCTAACCCTAACCCTAACCCTAACCCTAACCCTAACCCTAACCCTAACCCTAACCCTAACCCTAACCCTAACCCTAACCCTAACCCTAACCCTAACCCTAACCCTAACCCTAACCCTAACCCTAACCCTAACCCTAACCCTAACCCTAACCCTAACCCTAACCCTAACCCTAACCCTAACCCTAACCCTAACCCTAACCCTAACCCTAACCCTAACCCTAACCCTAACCCTAACCCTAACCCTAACCCTAACCCTAACCCTAACCCTAACCCTAACCCTAACCCTAACCCTAACCCTAACCCTAACCCTAACCCTAACCCTAACCCTAACCCTAACCCTAACCCTAACCCTAACCCTAACCCTAACCCTAACCCTAACCCTAACCCTAACCCTAACCCTAACCCTAACCCTAACCCTAACCCTAACCCTAACCCTAACCCTAACCCTAACCCTAACCCTAACCCTAACCCTAACCCTAACCCTAACCCTAACCCTAACCCTAACCCTAACCCTAACCCTAACCCTAACCCTAACCCTAACCCTAACCCTAACCCTAACCCTAACCCTAACCCTAACCCTAACCCTAACCCTAACCCTAACCCTAACCCTAACCCTAACCCTAACCCTAACCCTAACCCTAACCCTAACCCTAACCCTAACCCTAACCCTAACCCTAACCCTAACCCTAACCCTAACCCTAACCCTAACCCTAACCCTAACCCTAACCCTAACCCTAACCCTAACCCTAACCCTAACCCTAACCCTAACCCTAACCCTAACCCTAACCCTAACCCTAACCCTAACCCTAACCCTAACCCTAACCCTAACCCTAACCCTAACCCTAACCCTAACCCTAACCCTAACCCTAACCCTAACCCTAACCCTAACCCTAACCCTAACCCTAACCCTAACCCTAACCCTAACCCTAACCCTAACCCTAACCCTAACCCTAACCCTAACCCTAACCCTAACCCTAACCCTAACCCTAACCCTAACCCTAACCCTAACCCTAACCCTAACCCTAACCCTAACCCTAACCCTAACCCTAACCCTAACCCTAACCCTAACCCTAACCCTAACCCTAACCCTAACCCTAACCCTAACCCTAACCCTAACCCTAACCCTAACCCTAACCCTAACCCTAACCCTAACCCTAACCCTAACCCTAACCCTAACCCTAACCCTAACCCTAACCCTAACCCTAACCCTAACCCTAACCCTAACCCTAACCCTAACCCTAACCCTAACCCTAACCCTAACCCTAACCCTAACCCTAACCCTAACCCTAACCCTAACCCTAACCCTAACCCTAACCCTAACCCTAACCCTAACCCTAACCCTAACCCTAACCCTAACCCTAACCCTAACCCTAACCCTAACCCTAACCCTAACCCTAACCCTAACCCTAACCCTAACCCTAACCCTAACCCTAACCCTAACCCTAACCCTAACCCTAACCCTAACCCTAACCCTAACCCTAACCCTAACCCTAACCCTAACCCTAACCCTAACCCTAACCCTAACCCTAACCCTAACCCTAACCCTAACCCTAACCCTAACCCTAACCCTAACCCTAACCCTAACCCTAACCCTAACCCTAACCCTAACCCTAACCCTAACCCTAACCCTAACCCTAACCCTAACCCTAACCCTAACCCTAACCCTAACCCTAACCCTAACCCTAACCCTAACCCTAACCCTAACCCTAACCCTAACCCTAACCCTAACCCTAACCCTAACCCTAACCCTAACCCTAACCCTAACCCTAACCCTAACCCTAACCCTAACCCTAACCCTAACCCTAACCCTAACCCTAACCCTAACCCTAACCCTAACCCTAACCCTAACCCTAACCCTAACCCTAACCCTAACCCTAACCCTAACCCTAACCCTAACCCTAACCCTAACCCTAACCCTAACCCTAACCCTAACCCTAACCCTAACCCTAACCCTAACCCTAACCCTAACCCTAACCCTAACCCTAACCCTAACCCTAACCCTAACCCTAACCCTAACCCTAACCCTAACCCTAACCCTAACCCTAACCCTAACCCTAACCCTAACCCTAACCCTAACCCTAACCCTAACCCTAACCCTAACCCTAACCCTAACCCTAACCCTAACCCTAACCCTAACCCTAACCCTAACCCTAACCCTAACCCTAACCCTAACCCTAACCCTAACCCTAACCCTAACCCTAACCCTAACCCTAACCCTAACCCTAACCCTAACCCTAACCCTAACCCTAACCCTAACCCTAACCCTAACCCTAACCCTAACCCTAACCCTAACCCTAACCCTAACCCTAACCCTAACCCTAACCCTAACCCTAACCCTAACCCTAACCCTAACCCTAACCCTAACCCTAACCCTAACCCTAACCCTAACCCTAACCCTAACCCTAACCCCTAACCCTAACCCTAACCCTAACCCTAACCCTAACCCTAACCCTAACCCTAACCCTAACCCTAACCCCTAACCCTAACCCCTAACCCTAACCCTAACCCTAACCCTAACCCTAACCCTAACCCTAATGGCGCCCTAACCCTAACCCTAACCCTAACCCTAATGGCGCCCTAACCCTAACCCTAACCCTAACCCTAACCCTAACCCTAACCCTAACCCAAACCCTAACCCTAACCCTAACCCTAACCCTAGTGCTTCCTGTAAACTGTGGGGGTCCCTAGCCCTAACCCTAACCCTAACCCTAACCCTAACCCTAACCCTAACCCTAGTGCTTCCTGTAAACTGTGGGGGTCCCTAACCCTAACCCTAACCCTAACCCTAACCCTAACCCTAGTGCTTACTGTTAACTGTGGGGGTCCCTAACCCTATTCCTAACCCTAACCCTATTCCTAACCCAAACCCTAACTCTAACTCTAACCCTAACCCTAACCTAAGCCTAACCCTAGTGCTTACTGTAAACTGTGGGGGTCCCAAACCCTAACCCTAACCCTAACCCTAACCCTGACCATGACTCTCACCTTAACCCTGACCCTGACCCTAACCCTGACCCCTTAAACTGTAACACTAACCCTGACCCTGACCCCGAAACAAACCCTGACCCTAAAGCTAAACTTAACCCTAATCCTAAACCTAATTCACTATCCAAAGCCATGAGAAAGGTTTGTCTGATGCCTTCTCTCTGGCAGGAATCAAATGTTTCACTTGGTAGCAGAGCAAAGTTGCACTTTGCTAGGTGAGCTTCCCCTAACGAAGAACTGTGTTTTTCACAGAGAAAGAAAGCTCCAGGTCTGAATTGCAGATGGACAAAGATTTCTCCCAGGGAAAAGGTGCCAAGATATAAAAGAATTGCTCCTTTTGTAGTGTTAATTGGGCCCCATCATTGGCACCTGAGACCACAAAGATCTGAACTTTCATCTTGATGCAAACCTCAATTGTTTTAGGCAGGTACAAGCCTTTTTTCATCCCGGAATTGCAGATGGGCCAAGATTCCTGCCAGGGAAAACGAGGCAGGACAGAAAGTAATTGTTCCTTTTCTAAGGTTAATGGGGCCCTATCACTGGTGTATCCCGATGCATTCTCTCTGGCAGGAATCAACTGTGTCACATTGTAGCAGATCATGGCACTGTTAGTTGCACTTTGCGAGATGAGCTTCTCTAAGGAACCGGTGTGATTTTCACCGAGAAAGCAAGCTCTAGCTCTGGATTGTTAGATACATATGATTCACTTTCCAATCCAGAAGAAATGTCGTTCCTGATGCCTTCTCTCTGGCAGGAATAAACTCTTTTAAATTTAGCAGAGTATGGAACTGTTAACTGCACTTTTCGAGATGAACTTCCTATAAGGAGCAACGGTGCTTTTCCCAGAGTAAGAAAGCTCCAGGCCTCGATTCTCTCTTGCATATCATTCATTTTCCAAAACCATAACAAATGTGTATCCTCATGCCTTCTGTCTGGCAGGAATCAACTCTTACACTTGTTACCAGAGTAAGTGATTATTATTTGCACTTTGTGAGATGAACATCCTAAAAGGAGCACCTGTGCTTTTTTCAGAGTAAGAAAGCTCCAGGCCTCGGTTCTCAGATGCATAGGATTCACTTTCCAAAACCATAAGAAATGTGTTTCCTTATATGTTCTGTCTGGCAGGAATCAAATGTTTCACTTGTTAAAGGACCATGGGAGTTTTATTTGCACTTTGCGAGATGAGCTTGCTTCAAGGAGCACTTGTGCTTTTCCCAAATAAGAAAGCTCCAGGCATGGATTATCTGATGCATGTCATTCACTTTCAAAAGCCGTCAGAAATGAGCGCCCTAATGTATTCTCTCTGGCAGGAATCAAGTTTCCACTTGTTAGCAGAGCATGGCACTGTTAGTTGCATTTTGGAAGATGAGCTTCCCATAAAGAACAAGTCTGTTTCTCACCGAGAAAGAAAGCTCCAGGCCTGGATTCTCTGATGCATGTGATTAATTTTCCAAAGCCATAACAAATGTGTATCGGCAAGAATCAGCTGTTTCACTTGTTAGCACAGATGGGACTCTTCGCTACACTTTGCGAGTGTAACAACTGTTTCTTTCACGGAGAAAGAAAGCTCCAGGCCTGGATTCTCTGATGCATATAATTCTCTTTCCAAATCCATAAAAAATATGTATCTTGCAGCCTTCTGTCTGGCACAAATCAACCGTGTCACACTTTAGCAGATCACGGGAGAGTTAGTTGCACTTTACGAGATGAGCTCCTCTAAGGAACCACTGTGATTTTCACAGAGAAAGAAAGATCCAGGCCTGGATTCTCTGATACATATTATTCACTTACCAAAGCCATAAGAAATGTGTGTCCTTATGCCTTCTGTCTTGCAAGAATCAGCTGTTCCTCTTGTTAGCAACGAAAAGTTGCACTTTGCGAGATGAGCTTCCCCTAAGGAACAAAGTTGTTTTTCACCGAGAAAGAAAGATCCAGGCCTGGATTCTCAGTTGCATATGAGAATCTTTCTAAAGCTGAACTTCCCCTAAGGAACAACTGTGCTTTGCATCCAGAAAGAGAGCTCCAGTCCTAGGTTCTCTGATGCATGTGATGCACTAGCCAGAGCCATAAGAATACTGTGTCCTGATGCCTTCTGTCTGACAGGAATCGACTGTTTCACTTGTTAGCAAAGCAAAGTTGCACTTTGCTCGTTGAGTTTCCCCTAAGGAACAACAGTGCTTTGCACCATGAAAGCAAGCTCCAGACCTGGAGTTTTAGATGCAAATGATTTACTTTCCAAAACCATAAGAAATATGTGACCTCATGTCTCCTGTCTGTCAGAAATCAAGAGTTTCACGTGTTAGAAGAGCACCTGAGAGCCCAAGGCTGCCACCTTTTCCCAGGGCGAAAAGCTCGACAGTGCTTGATACGTGCGTGACCGGGAAAGTGCCGTTTTTCAGCCCACTATTCCAGACGGATGAAATTGCCTCCCTGGGTAAAGGTGCCAGGACAGACAGCCACTGTGCATTTTCTAGAAGTAATGCGGCCCCATCATTGGCACCTGAGAGCCCAAGTTTGCCACCTTTCACCTGGGCGCAAAGCTCGACGGTGCGTACCTTGTGCGGGTCCGGGAAAGGGTCGTTTTCCAAACCCAGAATTCCAGAAGGAAGAGGAATACTCCCAGGGAAAAGGTGCCAGGACAGAAAGCCATTGTGCCTTTTCTAGAGGAAATCGGGCCCCGTCACAGGCACCTGAGAGCCCAAGTTTGCCGCCTTTTCCCTGGGCGTAAAGCTCAAAGGTGCGTGATAACGTGAGGGTCTGGGAAATTGCCGTTTCTCATTCCAGGTTTCCAGACCGATGAAGATTCCTCAGAGGGAAAAGGTGCCTGGACAGAAATCGATTTCTCCTTTTCTAGGGTTAATGGGGCCCCAAAATGGACACCTGAGAGCCCAAGGCTGCCACATTTTCCCTGGGCGCAAATGTCGACGGCGCGTGCCACGTGTAAGTCCGGGAATGTGCCGTTTCTCATCCCAGAATTCCAGGCCAGCGAAGATTTCTCCCTGGGAAATGTGCCAGGAGAGAAAGCGATTGTGCTTTTTCTAGGGTTAATGGAGCCCCAAAATTGGCAGCTGAGAGCCCAGGGCTGCCACCTTTTCCCTGGGCGCAAAGCTCGACGGTGCGTGCCACATGCGGGTAAGGGAAAGAGATGTTTTCAGCCCAGAATTCCAGACCGATGAAGATTCCTCCCAGGGAAAAGGTGCCAGGACAGAAAGCGATTGTTATTTATCTAGTGTTAACGGGGACCCATCATTGCCACCTGAGAGCCCAAGGCTGCCACCTTTTCCCTGGGCGCAAAGCTAGATAGTGCCTGCCACGTGCAGGTCAGAGAAAGTGCTTTGTTCAGCCCAGGATTCCAGGCGGATGACGACTCCTCCCAGGGAAAAGGCTCCCAGGACAGAAAGCGATTGTTCCATTTCTAGTGTTAATGGGGGCCCGTCATTGGCATCTGAGAGCCAGAGGTTGCCTCCTTTTCCCTGGGCGCAAAGCTCGACAGTGTGTGCCACGTGCTGGTCCCAGAAAATTCCATTTTACAGCCCAGAATTCCAGACCAATGAAGATTCCTCCCAGGGAAAAGGTGCCAGGACAGAAAGCCATTGTGCTTTTTGTAAAGGTAATGGGGCCCCATCATTGGCACCTGAGAGCCCAAGACTGCCACCTTTTCCCTGGACGCAAAGCTCGATGGTGCGTTCCACTTGCGGGTCCAGGAAAGTGCCGATTCTAAGACCAGAATTCCAAACCAATGAAGATTCCTCCCTGGGAAAAGGTGCCAGGACAGAAAGCCATTGTACCTTATGTAGGGGTAATGGGGCACCATCATTGGCAGCTGAGAGCCCAAGGCTGCCCCCTTTTCCCTGGGAGCAAAGCTCGACGGTGTGTACCTTGTGCGGGTTTGGGGCAGTGCCATTTTTGAACACAGAATTCCAGACGGACGAAGATTCCTTCCAGGGAAAATGTGCCAGGACAGAAAGCAAGTGTTATTTTTCTAGTGTTAACGGGGTCCCATCCTTGGCACACGAGAGCCCAAGGCTGCCACCTTTTGCCTGGGCGCAAATGTCGAGGGTGCGTGCCACTTTCTTGTTTGGGAAAGTGCCATTTTTCAGCCCAGAATTCTAGACGGATGAAGATTCCTCCTAGGGAAAAGGTGCCAGGACAGAAAGCGATTGTTCCATTTCTAGGGTTAATCGGGCCCCATCATTGGCACCTGAGAGCCCAAGTTTGCCTCCTTTAACCTGGGTGCAAAGCTCGACGGTGCGTGCTACATGAGGGTCTGGGAAATTGCCATTTCTCATTCCAGACTTCCAGACGGATGAAGATTCCTCCCTGGGAAAAGGTGCCAGGACACGAATGGATTTCTCCTTTTTCTAGGGTTAATGGGGCCCCATCACTGGCACCTGAGAGCCCAAGCCTGCCCCCTTTTCCCTGGGAGCAAAGCTCGACCTTGTGAGGGTTTGGGGCAGTGCCTATTTTGAACCCAGAATTCCAGACGGACGAAGATACCACCCAGGGAAAAGGTGCCAGGACAGAAATCGAATTGTCCTTTTCTAGGGTCAATGGTGCCCCATCATTGGCACCTGAGAGTTCAAGGCTGCCACCTCTTCCGTGGGCGTAAACATCAACGGCGCGTACCACTTTCCTGTCCAGGAAAGTGCCGTTTTTCAGTCCTGAATTCCAGACGGATGAAGACTCCTCCCAGGGAAGAGGCTCCCAGGACAGAAAGCGATTGTTCCATTTCTAGGCTTAATCGGGCCCCATCATTGGCACCTGAGAGCCCAAGGTTGCCTCCTATACCCTGGGCGCAAAGCTCAACGATGCGTGCTACGTGAGGGTCCGGGAAATTGCCATTTCTCATTCCAGAATTCCAGACCGATAAAGATTGCTCCCTGGGAAAAGTTGCCAGGACAGGAATCGATTTCTCCTTTTCTAGGAGTAATGGGGACCCATCATTGGCACCCAAGAACCGAAGGCTGCCCCCTTTTCCCTGAGCGCAAAGCTCGACGGTGCGTGCCACTTGCGGGTCCAGGAATTGCTCTTTCTCATCCCAGAATTCGGGCCCGATGAAGATTTCTCCCAGGGAAAAGGTGCCAGGACAGAAAGCGATTTTGCCTTTTCTAGGGTTAATGGAGCCCCAAAATTCACACCTGAGAGCCCAAGGCTGCCACCTTTTCCCTGGGCACAAAGCTCGACGGAGCGTTCCAAGAGTGGGTCCGGAAAAGTTCCATTTTTCAGCCCAGAATTCCAGACCTATGAAGATTCCTCAGAGGGAAAAGGTACCAGGAGACAAAGCCATTGTGTATTTTGTAATGGTAATGGCGCCGCATCATTGGCACCTGAGAGTTCAAGGCTGCCACCTTTTCCGTGGGTGCAAAGCTCGACAGTGTGTACCCTGTGCGGGTCCTGAAAGTGCCATTTTTCAGCCCTGAATTCCAGACGGATGAAGACTCCTCACAGGGAAAAGGCTCCCAGGACAGAAAGCGATTGTTCCATTTCTAGGGTTAATCGGGCCCCATCATTGGCACCTGAGAGCCCAAGGTTGCCTCCTATAACCTGGGTGCAAAGCTCGACCATGCGTGCTATGTGAGGGTCCGGGAAATTGCCATTTCTCATTCCAGAATTCCAGACCGATGAAGATTCCTCCCTGGGAAAAGGTGCCAGGACAGAAAGCCATTGTGCCTTTTGTATGGGTAATGGGGCCCCATCATTGGCACCTGAGAGCCCAAGGCTGCCACCTTTTGCCTGGGCACAAAGCTCGACGGTGCGTTCCACTTGCAGGTCAGGGGAAGTGCCGTTTTTCGGCCCAGAATTCCAGACGGACGACAATTCCTCCCAGGGAAAAGGCTCCCAGGACAGAAAGCGATTGTTATTTATCTAGTGTTAACGGGACCCCATCATTGGCACCTGAGAGCCCAAGGCTGCCACCTTTTCCCTGGGCGCAAAGCTAGATGGTGCCTGCCACGTGCAGGTCAGAGAAAGTGCTTTGTTCAGTCCTGAATTCCAGGCGGATGACGAGTCCTCCCAGGGAAAAGGCTCCCAGGACAGAAAGCGATTGTTCCATTTCTAGTGTTAATGGGGGCCCGTCATTGGCATCTGAGAGCCAGAGGTTGCCTCCTTTTCCCTGGGCGCAAAGCTCGACAGTGCGTGCCACGTGCTGGTCCCAGAAAGTGCCATTTTACAGCCCAGAATTCCAGACCAATGAAAACTCCTCCCAGGGAAAAGGTGCCAGGACAGAAAGCCATTGTGCTTTTTGTAAAGGTAATGGGGCCCCATCATTGGCACCTGAGCGCCCAAGGCTGCCCCCTTGTCCCTGGGAGCAAAGCTCGACGGTGTGTACCTTGTGCGGGTTTGGGGCAGTGCCATTTTTGAACACAGAATTCCAGACGGACGAAGATTCCTCCCTGGGAAAAGGTGCCAGGACAGAAAGCAAGTGTTCTTTTTCTAGTGTTAACGGGGCCCCATCCTTGGCACCTGAGAGCCCAAGGCTGCCACGTTTTGCCTGGGTGCAAATGTCAAGGGTGCGTGCCACTTTCTTGTCTGGGAAAGTGCCATTTTTTAGCCCAGAATTCTAGACGGATGAAGATTCCTCCCAGGGAAAAGGTGCCAGGACAGAAAGCAATCGTTCCATTTCTAGGGTTAATGGGGCCCCATCATTGGCACCTGAGAGCCCAAGTTTGCCACCTTTAACCTGGGTTCAAAGCTCGATGGTGCGTCCTACGTGAGGGTCCGGGAAATTGCCGTTTCTCATTCCAGAATTCCAGACGGATGACGATTCCTCCCTGGGAAAAGGTGCCAGGACAGAAAGCAATTGTTCCATTTCTAGGGTTAATGGGGCCCCATCTTTGGCACCTGAGAGCCCAAGCCTGCCCCCTTTTCCCTGGGAGCAAAGCTCGACGGTGTGTACCTTGTGCGGGTTTCGGGGAGTGCCATTTTTGAACCCAGAATTCCAGACGGACGAAGATACCTCCCAGGGAAAGGTGCCATGTCAGAAATCGAATTGTCCTTTTCTAGGGTCAATGGTGCCCCAACATTGGCACCTGAGAGGCCAAGGCTGCCACCTTTTCCGTGGGCGCAAACATCAACGGCGCGTACCACTTTCTTATCTGGGAAAGTGCCGTTTTTCAGCCCTGAATTCCAGACGGATGAAGACTCCTCACAGGGAAGAGGCTCCCAGGACAGAAAGCGATTGTTCCATTTCTAGGGTTAATCGGGACCCATCATTAGCACATGAGAGCCCAAGGTTGCCTCCTATACCCTGGGTGCAAAGCTCGACCATGCGTGCTACGTGAGGGTCCGGGAAATTGCTGTTTCTCATTCCAGAATTCCAGACCGATGAAGATTCCTCCCTGGGAAAAGGTGCCAGGACAAGAATCGATTTCTCCTTTTCTAGGAGTAATGGGGACCCATCATTGGCACCTCACAGCCCAAGGCTGCAACCTTTTCCCTGAGCGCAAAGCTCGACAGTGCATGCCACTTGCGGGTCCATGAATGTGCTGTTTCTCATCCCAGAATTCGAGGCCGATGAAGACTTTTCCAAGGGAAAAGGTGCCAGGACAGAAAGCGATTGTGCCTTTTCTAGGGTTAATGGGGCCCCAAAATTGACACCTGAGAGCCCAAGGCTGCCACCTTTTCCCTGGGCGCAAATGTCGACGGCGCGTGCCACTTGCAAGCCTGGGAATGTGCCGTTTCTCATCCCAGAATTCCAGGCCAATGAAGACTCCTCCCAGGAAAAGGTGCCAGGACAGAAAGCCATTGTGCCTTTTCTAGAGTTAATGGGACCCCATCATTGGCACCTGAGAGCCCAATGCTGTCACCTTTTCCCTGGGAACAAAGCTCGACGGTGCGTGCCACATGCGGGTAAGGGAAAGAGCCGTTTTCAGCCCAGAATTCCAGACCAATGAAGATCCCTCCCAGGGAAAAGGTGCCAGGACAGAAAGCGGTTGTTCTTTTTCTAGGGGTAATGGGGCCCCATCATTGGCACCTGAGGGCCCAAGGCTGCCACCTTTTGCCTGGGCGCAAAGCTCGACGGTGCGTTCCACTTGCAGGTCCGGGGAAGTGCCGTTTTTCAGCCCAGAATTCCAGACGGACGAAAATTCCTCCCAGGGAAAAGGTGCCAGGACAGAAAGCGATTGTTATTTTTCTAGTGTTAACGGGGACTCATCATTGGCACCTGAGAGCCCAAGGCTGCCACCTTTTCCCTGGGCGCAAAGATAGATGGTGCCTGCCACGTGCACGTCAGAGAAAGTGCTTTGTTCAGTCCTGAATTCCAGGCGGATGACGAGTCCTCCCAGGGAAAAGGCTTCCAGGACAGAAAGCGATTGTTCCATTTCTAGTGTTAATGGGGGCCCGTCATTGGCATCTGAGAGCCAGAGGTTGCCTCCTTTTCCCTGGGCGCAAAGCTCGACAGTGCGTGCCACGTGCTGGTCCCAGAAAGTGCCATTTTACAGCCCAGAATTCCAGACCAATGAAAACTCCTCCCAGGGAAAAGGTGCCAGGACAGAAAGCCATTGTGCTTTTTGTAAAGGTAATGGTGCCCCATCATTGGCACCTGAGAGTCCAAGGCTGCCCCCTTGTCCCTGGGAGCAAAGCTCGACGGTGTGTACCTTGTGCGGGTTTGGGGCAGTGCCATTTTTGAACACAGAATTCCAGACGGACGAAGATTCCTCCCTGGGAAAAGGTGCCAGGACAGAAAGCAAGTGTTCTTTTTCTAGTGTTAACGGGGCCCCATCCTTGGCACCTGAGAGCCCAAGGCTGCCACGTTTTGCCTGGGTGCAAATGTCAAGGGTGCGTGCCACTTTCTTGTCTGGGAAAGTGCCATTTTTTAGCCCAGAATTCTAGACGGATGAAGATTCCTCCCAGGGAAAAGGTGCCAGGACAGAAAGCAATCGTTCCATTTCTAGGGTTAATGAAGCTCCAAAATTGGCACCTGAGAGCCCAAGTTTGCCTCCTTTAACCTGGGTTCAAAGCTCGACGGTGCGTCCTACGTGAGGGTCCGGGAAATTGCCGTTTCTCATTCCAGAATTCCAGACCGATGAAGATTCCTCCCTGGGAAAAGGTGCCAGGACAGAAAGCCATTGTGCCTTTTGTATGGGTAATGGGGCCCCATCATTGGCACTTGAGAGCCCAAGGCTGCCACCTTTTCCCTGGGCACAAAGCTCGACGGTGCGTTCCACTTGCGGGTCCGGGGAAGTGCCGTTTTTCGGCCCAGAATTCCAGACGGACGACAATTCCTCCCAGGGAAAAGGCTCCCAGGACAGAAAGCGATTGTTATTTATCTAGTGTTAACGGGGCCCCATCATTGGCACCTGAGAGCCCAAGGCTGTCACCTTTTCCCTGGGCGCAAAGCTAGATGGTGCCTGCCACGTGCAGGTCAGAGAAAGTGCTTTGTTCAGTCCTGAATTCCAGGCGGATGACGAGTCCTCCCAGGGAAAAGGCTCCCAGGACAGAAAGCGATTGTTCCATTTCTAGTGTTAATGGGGGCCCGTCATTGGCATCTGAGAGCCAGAGGTTGCCTCCTTTTCCCTGGGCGCAAAGCTCGACAGTGCGTGCCACGTGCTGGTCCCAGAAAGTGCCATTTTACAGCCCAGAATTCCAGACCAATGAAAACTCCTCCCAGGGAAAAGGTGCCAGGACAGAAAGCCATTGTGCTTTTTGTAAAGGTAATGGGGCCCCATCATTGGCACCTGAGCGCCCAAGGCTGCCCCCTTGTCCCTGGGAGCAAAGCTCGACGGTGTGTACCTTGTGCGGGTTTGGGGCAGTGCCATTTTTGAACACAGAATTCCAGACGGACGAAGATTCCTCCCTGGGAAAAGGTGCCAGGACAGAAAGCAATTGTTCTTTTTCTAGTGTTAACGGGGCCCCATCCTTGGCACCTGAGAGCCCAAGGCTGCCACGTTTTGCCTGGGTGCAAATGTCAAGGGTGCGTGCCACTTTCTTGTCTGGGAAAGTGCCATTTTTTAGCCCAGAATTCTAGACGGATGAAGATTCCTCCCAGGGAAAAGGTGCCAGGACAGAAAGCAATCGTTCCATTTCTAGGGTTAATGGGGCCCCATCATTGGCACCTGAGAGCCCAAGTTTGCCACCTTTAACCTGGGTTCAAAGCTCGACCATGCGTCCTACGTGAGGGTCCGGGAAATTGCCGTTTCTCATTCCAGAATTCCAGACGGATGACTATTCCTCCCTGGGAAAAGGTGCCAGGACAGAAAGCAATTGTTCCATTTCTAGGGTTAATGGGGCCCCATCTTTGGCACCTGAGAGCCCAAGGCTGCCCTCTTTTCCCTGGGAGCAAAGCTCGACGGTGTGTACCTTGTGCGGGTTTCGGGGAGTGCCATTTTTGAACCCAGAATTCCAGACGGACGAAGATACCTCCCAGGGAAAGGTGCCATGTCAGAAATCGAATTGTCCTTTTCTAGGGTCAATGGTGCCCCATCATTGGCACCTGAGAGCCCAAGGCTGCCACCTTTTCCGTGGGCGCAAACATCAACGGCGCGTACCACTTTCTTATCTGGGAAAGTGCCGTTTTTCAGCCCTGAATTCCAGACGGATGAAGACTCCTCACAGGGAAGAGGCTCCCAGGACAGAAAGCGATTGTTCCATTTCTAGGGTTAATCGGGACCCATCATTAGCACATGAGAGCCCAAGGTTGCCTCCTATACCCTGGGTGCAAAGCTCGACCATGCGTGCTACGTGAGGGTCCGGGAAATTGCTGTTTCTCATTCCAGAATTCCAGACCG
This sequence comes from Pithys albifrons albifrons, assembly GCF_047495875.1. Taxonomy (NCBI): domain Eukaryota; kingdom Metazoa; phylum Chordata; class Aves; order Passeriformes; family Thamnophilidae; genus Pithys; species Pithys albifrons. Next base: position 31,106 of record NC_092493.1, read on the forward strand.
ATGAAGATTCCTCCCTGGGAAAAGGTGCCAGGACAAGAATCGATTTCTCCTTTTCTAGGAGTAATGGGGACCCATCATTGGCACCTGAGAGCCGAAGGCTGCAACCTTTTCCCTGAGCGCAAAGCTCGACAGTGCATGCCACTTGCGGGTCCATGAATGTGCTGTTTCTCATCCCAGAATTCGAGGCCGATGAAGACTTTTCCAAGGGAAAAGGTGCCAGGACAGAAAGCGATTGTGCCTTTTCTAGGGTTAATGGGGCCCCAAAATTGACACCTGAGAGCCCAAGGCTGCCACCTTTTCCCTGGGCGCAAATGTCGACGGCGCGTGCCACTTGCAAGCCTGGGAATGTGCCGTTTCTCATCCCAGAATTCCAGGCCAATGAAGACTCCTCCCAGGGAAAAGGTGCCAGGACAGAAAGCCATTGTGCCTTTTCTAGAGTTAATGGGACCCCATCATTGGCACCTGAGAGCCCAATGCTGTCACCTTTTCCCTGGGAACAAAGCTCGACGGTGCGTGCCACATGCGGGTAAGGGAAAGAGCCGTTTTCAGCCCAGAATTCCAGACCAATGAAGATCCCTCCCAGGGAAAAGGTGCCAGGACAGAAAGCGGTTGTTCTTTTTCTAGGGGTAATGGGGCCCCATCATTGGCACCTGAGGGCCCAAGGCTGCCACCTTTTGCCTGGGCGCAAAGCTCGACGGTGCGTTCCACTTGCAGGTCCGGGGAAGTGCCGTTTTTCAGCCCAGAATTCCAGACGGACGAAAATTCCTCCCAGGGAAAAGGTGCCAGGACAGAAAGCGATTGTTATTTTTCTAGTGTTAACGGGGACCCATCATTGGCACCTGAGAGCCCAAGGCTGCCACCTTTTCCCTGGGCGCAAAGCTAGATGGTGCCTGCCACGTGCAGGTCAGAGAAAGTGCTTTTTTCAGCCCAGAATTCCAGACGGATGACGACTCCTCCCAGGGAAAAGGCTCCCAGGACAGAAAGCGATTGTTCCATTTCTAGTGTTAATGGGGGCCCGTCATTGGCATCTGAGAGCCAGAGGTTGTCTCCTTTTCCCTGGGCGCAAAACTCGACAGTGCGTGCCACGTGCTTATCCCAGAAAGTGCCACTTTACGGCCCAGAATTCCAGACCAATGAAGACTCCTCCCAGGGAAAAGGTGCCAGGACAGAAAGCCATTGTGCTTTTTGTAAAGGTAATGGGGCCCCATCATTGGCACCTGAGAGCCCAAGACTGCCACCTTTTCCCTGGGAGCAAAGCTCGATGGTGCGTTCCACTTGCGGGTCCAGGAAAGTGCCGATTCTCAGACCAGAATTCCAAACCGATGAAGATTCCTCCCTGGGAAAAGGTGCCAGGTCAGAAATCGAATTGTCCTTTTCTAGGGTCAATGGTGCCCCATCATTGGCACCTCAGAGTTCAAGGCTGCCACCTTCTCCGTGGGCGCAAACATCAACGGCACGTACCAATATCTTATCCGGGAAAGTGCCGTTTGTCAGCCCTCAATTCCAGACGGATGAAGACTCCGCACAGGGAAGAGGCTCCCAGGACAGAAAGTGATTGTTCCATTTCTAGGGTTAATCGGGCCCCAGCATTGGCACCTGAGAGCCCAAGGTTGCCTCCTATACCCTGGGCGCAAAGCTCAACAATGCGTGCTACGTGAGGTTCCGGGAAATTGCCGTTTCTCATTCCAGAATTGCAGACCGATGAAGATTCCTCCCTTGGAAAAGGTGCCAGGACAAGAATCGATTTCTCGTTTTCTAGGAGTAATGGGGACCCATCATTGGCACCCGAGAGCCGAAGGTTGCCCCCTTTTCCCTGAGCGCAAAGCTCGATGGTGCGTGCCACTTGCGGGTCCAGGAATGTGCCGTTTCTCATCCCAGAATTCAGGCCATTTTTCACCTGAGAGCCCAAGTTTGCCATTTTTAACCTGGGTGCAAAGCTCGACAGTGCGTGCTACATGAGGGTCCGGGAATTTGCCGTTTCTCATTCCAGACTTCCAGACGGATGAAGATTCCTCCCTGGGAAAAGGTGCCAGGACACGAATGGATTTCTCCTTTTTCTAGGGTTAATGGGGCCCCATCACTGGCACCTGAGAGCCCAAGCCTGCCCCCTTTTCCCTGGGAGCAAAGCTCGACCTTGTGAGGGTTTGGGGCAGTGCCTATTTTGAACCCAGAATTCCAGACGGACGAAGATACTACCCAGGGAAAAGGTGCCAGGACAGAAATCGAATTGTCCTTTTCTAGGGTCAATGGTGCCCCATCATTGGCACCTGAGAGTTCAAGGCTGCCACCTCTTCCGTGGGCGCAAACATCAACGGCGCGTACCACTTTCCTGTCCAGGAAAGTGCCGTTTTTCAGTCCTGAATTCCAGACGGATGAAGACTCCTCCCAGGGAAGAGGCTCCCAGGACAGAAAGCGATTGTTCCATTTCTAGGCTTAATCGGGCCCCATCATTGGCACCTGAGAGCCCAAGGTTGCCTCCTATACCCTGGGCGCAAAGCTCGACCATGCGTGCTACGTGAGGGTCCGGGAAATTGCCGTTTCTCATTCCAGAATTCCAGACCGATAAAGATTGCTCCCTGGGAAAAGGTTCCAGGACAGGAATCGATTTCTCCTTTTCTAGGAGTAATGGGGACCCATCATTGGCACCCGAGAACCGAAGGCTGCAACCTTTTCCCTGAGCGCAAAGCTCGACGGTGCGTGCCACTTGCGGGTCCAGGAATTGCTGTTTCTCATCCCAGAATTCGGGCCCGATGAAGATTTCTCCCAGGGAAAAGGTGCCAGGACAGAAAGCGATTTTGCCTTTTCTAGGGTTAATGGAGCCCCAAAATTCACACCTGAGAGCCCAAGGCTGCCACCTTTTCCCTGGGCACAAAGCTCGACGGAGCGTTCCACGAGTGAGTCCGGGAAAGTGCCATTTTGCAGCCCAGAATTCCAGACCTATGAAGATTCCTCAGAGGGAAAAGGTACCAGGAGACAAAGCCATGGTGTATTTTGTCCCTGGGCGCACACCCCAAAGGTCCATGTCGCATGCGGGTTTTTCAGCCCAGAATTCCAGACGGATGAAGATTCCTTCCTGGGAAATCGTGCCAGGACAGAAAGAGATTGTTATTTTTCTAGGGTTAATGCGGACCCAACTTAGGCACCTGACAGCCCAAGGCTGCCACCTTTTTCCTGGGCTCAAAGCTCGACAGTGCGGTCGAGGTGCGGGTCTGGGAAAGTGCCGGTTTTCAGCCCAGAATTCCAGACGGACCAAGATTCCTCCCAGGGAAAAAGTGCCAGGACAGAAAGCGATTGTTCCAATTCTAGGGTTAATGCGGCCCCCTCATTGGCACCTGACAGCCCAAGGCTGTCACCTTTTTCCTGGTCGCAAAGCCCGACGGTGAGTGGCATTTGCAGGTTTTTCAGCCCAGATTTTCAGACGGATGAACATTTCTGCCAGGGAAAATGTGCCAGGACAGAAAGCAATTCTTCCTTTTCTAGTGTTAATGCAGCCCCACTTTTGGCAACTGAGAGCCCAAGGCTGCCTCCTTTTCCCTGGGCTGAAAGCTTCACGGAGCATACAAGGTGCGGGTCAGGGAAAGTGCCGTTTATCAGCCCAGAATTCCAAGCGGTTTAAAATTCTACCCTGGGATAAAGTTCCAAGACAGAAAGCGATTGTTCCATTTCTAGGTTTAAGGGGCCCCATCGCTGGCACTTGTGAGTCAAAAGCTGCCACCTTTTCCCTGGCCTCAAAGCTCGACGGATTGTGCCAGGAGCGCTTCTGGGCAAGCGTAATATTTCAGTCCAGATTTCCAGAAGGATGAAGATTCCTCCCACGGAAAAGGTGCCTGGACAGAAAGCGTTTGTTCCTTTTCTAGGGTTAATGGGGCCCCATCATTGGCACTTGAGAGCTGAAGGTTGCCACCTATTCCCTGGGCGCAAAGCTCGGCGGTGCATGCCACATGCGGTTTTTTCGGCCCAGAAATCGAGACGGACGATGATTCCTCCCAGGGAAAAGGTGCCAGTACAGAAAGCGATTGTTCCTTTTCTAGGGTTAATGTGGCCCCATCTTTGGCAGCTGAGAGCCCAAGACTGCCACCTTTTCCCTGGCCTCAAATATCGACGGTGCGTGCCACCTGCGTGTCAGGTAAAGTGCCTTTTTTAAGCCCATAATTCCAGATGGACCAAGATTCCTCCCAGAGAAAAGGTGTTTAGACAGAAAGGGATTTTTACATTTCCTGGGGTAATGGGGTCCCATCATTGGCACCTGTGAGCCCAAGGATGCCACCTTTTCCCTGGCCTCAAAGCACGACGGAGGGTACCAGGTGCGGGTCAGGGAAAGTGCCGTTTATGAGCCCGGAATTCCAGGCAGACCATGATTCCTCCCAGGGAAAAGGTGCCAGGACAGAAAGCGATTGTGCCTTTCTTAGGGGTAATGGGGCCCCATCATTGGCAGCTGAGAGCCCAAGGGTGACACCTTTTCCCTGGGCTCAAAGCTCCACAGAGTGTGCCAGGTGCTGGTCAGGGTACGTGCCTTTTTTCAGTCCAGATTTCCAGAATGACGAAGATTCCTCCCAGGGAAAATGTGCCAGTATAGAAAGCGATTGTTCCAGTTCTAGGGTAAATGCGGCCCCCTCATTGGCATGTCACAGCCCAAGGCTGTCACCTTTTCCCTGGGCTCAAAGCCCAACGGTGCGTGCCACATGCAGTTTTTTCAGCCCAGACTTCCAGACGGACGATGATTCCTCCCAGGGAAAAGGTGCCAGGACAGAAAGCGATTGCTCCTTTTCTAGGGTAAATGCGGCCCCATCTTTGGGATCTGAGAGCCCAAGGCTGCACCTTTTCCCTGGGCTCAAACCTCAATGGAGCGTGGCAAGTGCAAGTCAGGGAAATTGCGGTTTTTCAGCCCAGATTTTCAGACAGACGAAGATTCCTCCCTGGGAAAAGGTGCAAGGACAGAAAGCGATTTTTACATTTCTTGAGTTAATGGGGCCCCATCATTGACACCTTAGAGTCCAAGGCTGCCATCTTTTCCCATGGGTGCAAAGCCGGACGGTGCAAGCCACATGCTGTTTTTAAACCCAGAATTCCAGAGGGACGATGATTCCTCCCTGAGAAAATCTGCTAGGACAGAAAGGGATTATTTCATATCTTGGGTTAATGGGGCCCCATCATTGGCAGCTGAGAGCCCAAGGCTGCCACCTTTTCCCTGGGCTGAAAGATTGATGGTGCGTGCCACCTGCGGGTCAGGTAAAGTGCCTTTTTTCAGCCCAGAATTCCAGATGGACCAAAATTAGTCAAAGTGAAAAGGTGCTAGGACAGAAAGGAATTGTTCCTTTTCTTGGGGTAATGCGGCCACATCACTGGCACCTGTAAGCCCAAGGCTGCCACCTTTTCCCTGGGCTCAAAGCACGACGGAGCGTGCCAGGTGTGGGTCAAGGAAAGTGCCGTTTATCAGCCGGAATTCCAGTCAGCTTAAGATTCTACCCTGGGATAAAGTGCCAAGACAGAAAGCGATTTTTCCATTTCTAGGTTTAAGGGGCCCCATCATTGGCACCTGAGAGCCGAAGGCTGCCACCTTTTCCCTGGGCGCAAAGCCCGACGGTGCGTGCCACATGCGGTTTTTTCAGCCCCAAATTCCAGACGGACAATGATTCCTCCCCAGGAAAAACGTGCCAGAACAGAAAGCAGTTGTGCCTTTTCTAGGGTTAATGGGTCCCCATCATTGGCACCTGAGAGCCCAAGACTGCCACCTTTTCACTGGGCACAAAGCTAGAGAGAGCGTGCCAGCTGTGGGTCTGGGAAAGTGCAATTTTTCATCCCAGATTTCCAGATGGACGAAGATTCCTGCCAGGGAAAATGTGCCAGGACAGAAAGCGATTGTTCCAATTCTAGGGTTAATGCGGCCCCCTCATTGGCACCTGACAGCACAAGAGTGTCACTTTTCCTTTAGCGCAAAGCCCGACGGTGCGTGCCACTTGTGGGTTTTTCAGCCCTGAATACCAGACGGATGAAGATTCCTCCCAGGGAAAAGGTGCTAGGACAGAAAGCGATTGTGCCTTTTCTAGGGTTAATGGGGCCGCATCATTGGCACCTGAGCGTTCAAGGCTGCCACATTTACCGTGGGCTCAAAGCTCGACGGAGCCTGCCACGTGTGGGTCCGGGAAAGTGCCCTTTTTCATCCCCGAATTCCAGACGCACCAAGATTCCTCCCAGGGAAAATGTTCCAGGACAGAAAGCGATTATGCCTTTTCTAAGGGTAATAGGGCCCCATCATTGGCAGCTGAGAGCCCAAGGCTGCCACCTTTTCCCTGGGCTCAAAGCTCGACGGAGCGTGTCAGTTGCGGGTCAGGGAAAGTGCCGTTTATCAGCCCAGAATTCCAGGAGGTTTAAGATTCTACCCTGGGATAAAGTTCCAAGACAGAAAGTGATTTTTCCATTTCTGGGTTTAAGGCGCCCAATCATTGGCGCCTGAGAGCCCAAGGCTGCCACCTTTTCCCTGGCCTCAAAGCTCGACGGAGTTTGCCAGGTGCGGTTCTGAGAAAGCGTAATTTTTCAGCCCAGATTTCCAGATGAAGATTCTTCCCTGGGAAAAGGTGCCAGGACAGGAATCGATTTCTCCTTTTCTAGGAGTAATGGGGACCCATCATTAGCACCTGAGAGCCAAAGGCTGCAACCTTTTCCCTGAGCGCATAGCCCGACGGTGGGTGTCATATGCAGTTTTTTCAGCCCAGAATTCCAGATGGACGATGATTCCTCCCAGGGAAAAGGAGCCAGGACAGAAAGCACTTTCCCAGACCTACACGTGGCAGGCTCCGTCGAGCTTTGTTCCCAGTGAAAAGGTGGCAGGCTTGGGCTGTCAGGTGCCAATGAAGGGGCCCCATTAATCCTGGAAAAGGAACAATCGCTTACTGTCCTGGCACATTTTCCCTTGGTGGAATCTTGGTTCGTCTGGAATTCTAGGCTGAAAAACCTGCACCTGGCATGCTCCGTCGGGCTTTGCGCCCAGGGAAAATGTTGAGGTCTTGGACCCTCAGGTGCCAGTGATGGGGACCCATTAACCCTAGAAAAGGAACAATCGCTTTCTGTCCTGGCACCTTTTCCCTCTGAGGAATCTTCATAGGTCTGGAATTCTGGGCTGAAAAACGGCACTGTCCCGGACCCGCACTTGGCACGCTCCGTCGAGCTTTGAGCCCAGGGAAAAGGTGGCAGCCTTGGGCTCTCAGGTGCCAATGATGAGGCCTCATTACTCTTAGAAAAGGCACAATCGCTTTCTGTCCCAGGACCTTTTCCCAGGGTAGAATCTTAAACCTCTTGGAAATCCTGGCTGATAAACGACACTTTCCCTTACCCGCATGTGGCACGCACCGTCGTGCTTTGAGGCCAGGGAAAAGGAGGCAGCCTTGGGCTCTCAGCTGCCAATGATGGGGCCCCATTATTCTTAGAAAAGGCACAATCGCTTTCTGTCCTAGGACATTTTCCCTGGGAGGAATCTTCATCCGTCTGGAATTCTGAGCTGAAAAACGGCATTTGCCGCACCCGCACTTGGCACGCACCGTCGAGTTTTGCGCCCAGGTTAAAGGAGGCAACCTTGGGCTCTCAGGTGGCAATGACGGGGCCGCATTAACCCTACAAAAGGCACAATCGCTTTCTGTCCTGGCAGCTTTTTGCTGGGAGGAGTCTTTGTCCATCTGGAATTCTGGGCTGAAAAACGGCACTTCCCGAAACCTGCAACTGGCACACACCGTAGAGCTTTGCGCCCAGTTTAAAGGAGGCAACTTTGGGCTTTCAGGTGGCAATCACGGGGCCCCATTAAGCCTACAAAAGGAGCAATCGCTTTCTGTCCTGACAGCTTTTTGCTGTGAGGAATCTTCATCCGTCTGGAATTCTGGAATTAAAAACGGCACTTTCCTTGACCCCCACATGACACGCAACATCTAGCTTTGCGCCGAGGGAAAAGGTGACACCCTTGGGCTCTCAGGTGGCAATGATGGGGCCCCATTAACACTAGAAAAATAACAATCACTTTCTGTCCTGGCACCTTTTCCCTGGGAGGAATTTTCGTCCGTCTGGAATTCTGGTCTGAAAAACTGCAGTTTCCCGGACACACACGTGGCACGCACCGTCGATCTTTATACCCAGGGAAAAGGTGGCAGCCTTGGGCTCTCAGGTGCCAATGAGGGGGTCGCATTAACCCTAGACCTGGAACAATCGCTTTCTGTCCTGGCACCTTTTTCCTGGGAGGAATCTTCATCCATCTGGAATTCTGGGATGAAAAACTGCATTTGCCGGACCCGCGCATGGCATGCATCGTCAAGGCTTGAGCCCAGGGAAAAGGTGGCAGCCTTGGGCTCTCAGCTGCCAAAGATGGGGCTGCATTAACCCTAGAAAAGGAACAATCACTTTCTGTCCTGGCACCTTTTCCCAGGGAGGAATCATCGTGCGTCTGGAATTCTGGGCTGAAATAACCGCATGTGGCATGCACCGTCGGGCTTTGCGCCCAGGGAAAAGGTGGCAGCCTTCGGCTCTCAGGTGGCAATGATGGGGCCCCATTAACCCTAGAAAAGAAACAATCGTTTTCTGTCCTGGCACCTTTCCCCTGGAGCAATCTTGGGCCGTCTGGAAATCTGGGTTGAAAAATTACGCTTTCCAGAACCGCACCTGGCATACTCAGTCGAGCTTTGAGGCCAGGGGAAAGGCAGCAGCCTTGGGCTACCACGTGCCAATGATGTGGCCCCTTAAACCTAGAAATGGAACAATCACTTTCTGTCCTGGCACTTTATCCCAGGGAGGAATCTTAAACCGCCTGGAATTTCGGGTTGATAAACGTCTCTTTCCCTGACCCGCACCTGGCACGCTCCGTCGTGCTTTGAGCCCAGGGAAAAGGTGGCAGCCTTGGGCTCTCAGGTGCCAATGATGGGGCCCCATTACCCCTAGAAAAGGCACATTCGCTTTCTGTGCTAACACATATTCCCTGGGAGGAATCTCGGTCCATCTGGAATTCTGGGTTGAAAAACGGTACTATCCCGGATCTGCACTTGGCAAGCTGCGTCGAGCTTTGAGCCCAGGGAAAAGGTGGCAACCTTGGGCTCTCAGGTGCCAAAAGTGCGGCCGCATTAACACTAGAAAAGTAAGTATCGCTTTCTGTCCTGGCACATTTTGCCTGGCAGGAATCTTCATCCGTCTGGAATTCTGGGCTAATAAACTTGAACTTGGCACGTTCCGTCGAGCTTTGCGCCCAAGGAAAAGGTGGCAGCCTTTGGCTCTCAGCTGCCAATGATGGGGCCCCATTAACCCAAGAAATGGAACAATCCCTTTCTTTCCTGACACCTTTTCCCAGGGAGGAATCATCGTCCCTCTGGAATTCTGGATTTAAAAAACAGCATGTGGTAGGCACCGTCGGGCTTTCCGCCCAGGGAAAAGGTGGCAGCCTTGGACTCTCAGGTGCCAATGATGGGGCCCCATTAACCCAGGAAATGTAAAAATCGCTTTCTGTCTTGGCAGCTTTTCCCAGGGTGGAATCTTCGTCTGTCCGGAAATCTGGGCTGAAAAACTACACTTTCCCTGGCACGAATGTGGCACGCTCCGTCGAGGTTTGCCCCCAGGGAAAAGGTGGCAGTCTTGGGCTCTCAGGTGTCAATGATGGGGCCCCATTAACCCTAGAAAAGGAACAATCCGTTTCTGTCCTGACACCTTTTCCCTGGGAGGAATCTTCATCAGTCTGGAATTCTGGGATGAAAAAAGGCATTTCCCGGACCTGCACCTGGCATGCACCGTCGAGCTTTGAGCCCATGGTAAAGGTGGCAGCCTTGGGCTCTCAGCTGCCAAAGACGGGGCCGCATTAACATTAGAAAAGGAACAATCGCTTTCTGTTCTGGCGAGTTTCTCCCAGGGAGAAATCATCATCTGTCTGGAATTCTGGGCTGAATAATGGGCATGTGGCAGGCACCGTCAGGCTTTGAGCCCAGGGAAAAGGTGACAACCTTGGGCTGTCAGGAGCCAATGAGTGCGCCACATTTACCCTAGAAAAGGAACAATCGTTTTCTGTCCTGACACCTTTTCCCTGGGAGGAATCTTCATCAGTCTGGAATTCTGGGATGAAAAAAGGCATTTCCCGGACCTGCACCTGGCATGCACCGTCGAGCTTTGAGCCCATGGTAAAGGTGGCAGCCTTGGGCTCTCAGCTGCCAAAGACGGGGCCGCATTAACATTAGAAAAGGAACAATCGCTTTCTGTCCTGGCGAGTTTCTCCCAGGGAGAAATCATCGTCTGTCTGGAATTCTGGGCTGAATAATGGGCATGTGGCAGGCACCGTCAGGCTTTGAGCCCAGGGAAAAGGTGACAACCTTGGGTTGTCAGGAGCCAAGGAGTGCGCCACATTTACCCTAGAAAAGGAACAATCGCTTTCTCTCCTGGCACTTTTTCCCTGGGAGGAATCTTCGTCAGTCTGGAAATCTGGGCTGAAAAAGAGCACGTACCCTGACCCGCACCTGGCACACTCCTTTGAGCTTTGAGCCCAGGGAAAAGGTGGCAGGCTTGGGCTCTCAGGTACCAATGATGGGGCCCCATTACCCCTAGGAAAGGCACAATCGCTTTCTCTCCTGGCTCCTTTTCCCTTGGAGGTATCTGATTCTGTCTGGAATTCTGGGCTGAAAAACAGCACTTTCCCTCACCCGCACTTGGCATGCTCCATCGAGCTTTGAGCCCAGGGAAAAGGTGGCAGCCTTGGGCTCTCAGGTGCCAATGATGAGGCCTCATTACTCTTAGAAAAGGCACAATCGCTTTCTGTCCCAGGACCTTTTCCCAGGGTAGAATCTTAAACCTCTTGGAAATCCTGGCTGATAAACGACACTTTCCCTTACCCGCATGTGGCACGCACCGTCGTGCTTTGAGGCCAGGGAAAAGGAGGCAGCCTTGGGCTCTCAGCTGTCAATGATGGGGCCCCATTATTCTTAGAAAAGGCACAATTGCTTTCTGTCCTAGGACATTTTCCCTGGGAGGAATCTTCATCCGTCTGGAATTCTGAGCTGAAAAACGGCATTTGCCGCACCCGCACTTGGCACGCACCGTCGAGTTTTGCGCCCAGGTTAAAGGAGGCAACCTTGGGCTCTCAGGTGGCAATGACGGGGCCGCATTAACCCTACAAAAGGCACAATCGCTTTCTGTCCTGGCAGCTTTTTGCTGGGAGGAGTCTTTGTCCATCTGGAATTCTGGGCTGAAAAACGGCACTTCCCGAAACCTGCAACTGGCACACACCGTAGAGCTTTGCGCCCAGTTTAAAGGAGGCAACTTTGGGCTTTCAGGTGGCAATCACGGGGCCCCATTAAGCCTACAAAAGGAGCAATCGCTTTCTGTCCTGACAGCTTTTTGCTGTGAGGAATCTTCATCCGTCTGGAATTCTGGAATTAAAAACGGCACTTTCCTTGACCCCCACATGACACGCAACATCTAGCTTTGCGCCGAGGGAAAAGGTGACACCCTTGGGCTCTCAGGTGGCAATGATGGGGCCCCATTAACACTAGAAAAATAACAATCACTTTCTGTCCTGGCACCTTTTCCCTGGGAGGAATTTTCGTCCGTCTGGAATTCTGGTCTGAAAAACTGCAATTTCCCGGACACACACGTGGCACGCACCGTCGATCTTTATACCCAGGGAAAAGGTGGCAGCCTTGGGCTCTCAGGTGCCAATGAGGGGGTCGCATTAACCCTAGAACTGGAACAATCGCTTTCTGTCCTGGCACCTTTTTCCTGGGAGGAATCTTCATCCATCTGGAATTCTGGGATGAAAAACTGCATTTGCCGGACCTGCGCATGGCATGCATCATCGAGGCTTGAGCCCAGGGAAAAGGTGGCAGCCTTGGGCTCTCAGCTGCCAAAGATGGGGCTGCATTAACCCTAGAAAAGGAACAATCACTTTCTGTCCTGGCACCTTTTCCCAGGGAGGAATCATCGTGCGTCTGGAATTCTGGGCTGAAATAACCGCATGTGGCATGCACCGTCGGGCTTTGCGCCCAGGGAAAAGGTGGCAGCCTTCGGCTCTCAGGTGGCAATGATGGGGCCCCATTAACCCTAGAAAAGAAACAATCGTTTTCTGTCCTGGCACCTTTCCCCTGGAGCAATCTTGGGCCGTCTGGAAATCTGGGTTGAAAAATTACGCTTTCCAGAACCGCACCTGGCATACTCCGTCGAGCTTTGAGGCCAGGGGAAAGGCGGCAGCCTTGGGCTGCCACGTGCCAATGATGTGGCCCCTTAAACCTAGAAATGGAACAATCACTTTCTGTCCTGGCACTTTATCCCAGGGAGGAATCTTAAACCGCCTGGACTTTCGGGTTGAAAAATGGCACTTTCCCGGACCCGCACGTGGAACGCTCCGTCGAGCTTTGCGCCCAGGGAAAAGGTGGCAGCCTTGGGCTCTCAGGTGTCAATTTTGGGGCCCCATTAACCCTAGAAAAGGCACAATCGCTTTCTGTCCTGGCACGTTTTCCCTGGGAGAAATCTTCATCGGCCTCGAATTCTGGGATGATAAACAGCACATTCCTGGACCCGCAAGTGGCACGCACCGTCGAGCTTTGCGCTCAGGGAAAAGGTTGCAGCCTTTGGCTCTCAGGTGTCAATGATGGAGCCCCATTAACCCTAGAAAAGGAACAATCGCTTTCTGTCCTGACACCTTTTCCCAGGGAGGAATCTTCATCCGTCTGGAATTCTGGAATGAGAAACGGCAATTTCCCGGACCCTCACGTAGCACGCATGGTCGAGCTTTGCGCCCAGGGTATAGGAGGCAACCTTGGGCTCTCAGGTGCCAATGATGGAGCCCGATTAATCCTAGAAATGGAACAATCGCTTTCTGTCCTGGGAGCCTCTTCCCTGTGAGGAGTCTTCATCCGTCTGGAATTCAGGGCTGAAAAACGGCACTTTCCCAGACAAGAAAGTGGTACGTGCCGTTGATGTTTGCGCCCACTGAAAAGGTGGCAGCCTTGAACTCTCAGGTGCCAATGATGGCGCACCATTGACCCTAGAAAAGGACTATTCGATTTCTGACCTGGCACCTTTTCCCTGGGAGGTGTCTTCATCCGTCTGGAATTCTGGGCTGAAAAATGGCACTTCCCCGGACCCGCAAGTGGCACGCGGCGTCGACATTTGCGCCCAGGCAAAAGGTGGCAGCCTTGGGCTCTCAGGTGGCAAGGATGGGGCCCCGTTAACACTAGAAAAATAACACTTGCTTTCTGTCCTGGCACCTTTCCCCAGGGAGGAATCTTCGTCCGTCTGGAAATCTGGGTTCAAAAATGGCACTGACCCAAACCCGCACAAGGTACACACTGTCGAGCTTTGCGCCCAGGGAAAAGGGGGCAGCTTTGGGCTCTCAGCTGCCAATGATGGTGCCCCATTACCCCTACAAAAGGCACAATCGCTTTCTGTCCTGGCACCTTTTCCCAGGGAGGAATCTCCATCGGCTTGGAATTCTGGTCTGAGAATCGGCACTTTCCTGGACCCGCAAGTGGAACGCACCATCGAGCTTTGCGTCCAGGGAAGAGGAGGCAACCTCTGGCTCTCAGATGCCAATGACGGGCCCCCATTAACACTAGAAATGGAACAATCGCTTTTTGTCCTGGGAGCCTTTTCCCTGGGAGGAGTCATCATCCGTCTGGAATCCTGGGCTTAACAAAGGTCTTTCTCTGACCTGCACGTGGCAGGCACCATCTAGCTTTGCGCCCAGGGAAAAGGTGGCAACCTTGGGCTCTCAGGTGCCAATGATGGGTCCCCGTTAACACTAGATAAATAACGATCGCTTTCTGTCCTGGCACCTTTTCTCTGGGAGCAATTTTCGTCCGTCTGGAATTCTGGGCTGAAAAACGGCACTTCCCCTAACCTGGAAGTGGAATGCACCGTCAAGCTTTGTGCCCAGGCAAAAGGTGGCAGCCTTGGGCTCTCAGGTGCCAATGATGGGGCCCCATTACCCCTAGAAAAAGAACAATCGCTTTCTGTCCTGGCACCTTTTCCCAGGGAGGAATCTTCATTGGTCTGGAATTCTGGGCTGAAAACGGCTCTTTCCCTTACCTGCATGTGGCACGCACGGTCGAGCTTTGCGCCCAGGGAAAAGGTGGCAGCCCTGGGCTCTCAGCTGCCAATTTTGGGGCCCCATTAACCCTAGAAAAGGCACAATGGCTTTCTGTCCTGGCACCTTTTCCCAGGGAGAAATCTTCGCTGGCCTGGAATTCTAGGATGAGAAACGGCACATTCTCGGACTTGCAAGTGGCACGCGCAGTCGACATTTGCGTCCAGGGAAAAGGTGGCAGCCTTGGGCTCTCAGGTGTCCATTTTGGGGCCCCATTACCCCTAGAAAAGGCACAATGGCTTTCTGTCCTGACACCTTTTCCTAGAGAGGAATTGACTTCCGTCTGGAATTCTGGGCTGAAAAACGGCCCTTTCCCGGACCTGCACAGGGTATGCACCGTCGAGCTTTGCACCCAGGGAAAAGGTGGCAGCCTTGGGCTCTCAGGTGCCAATGATGGGGCCCAATTAGCATTACAAAATACACAATGGCTTTGTCTCCTGGTACCTTTTCCCTCTGAGGAATCTTCATAGGTCTGGAATTCTGGGCTGAAAAATGGCACTTTCCCGGACCCGCACGTGGAACGCTCCGTCGAGCTTTGCGCCCAGGGAAAAGGTGGCAGCCTTGGGCTCTCACCTGCCAAAGACGGGGCCGCATTAACATTAGAAAAGGAACAATGGCTATCTGTCCTGGCACCTTTTCCCAGGGAGGAATCTTCATCGGTCTGGAATTCTGGAATGAGAAATGGCAATTTCCCGGACCCTCACGTAGCACGCATGGTCGAGCTTTGCGCCCATGGTATAGGAGGCAACCTTGGGCTCTCAGGTGCCAATGATGGAGCCCGATTAACCCTAGAAATGGAACAATTGCTTTCTGTCCTGGGAGCCTCTTCCCTGTGAGGAGTCTTCATCCGTCTGGAATTCAGGGCTGAAAAACGGCACTTTCTGGGACCAGCACGTGGCACGCACTGTCGTGCTTTGCGCCCAGGGAAAAGGAGGCAACCTCTGGCTCTCAGATGCCAATGACGGGCCCCCATTAACACTGGAAATGGAGCAATCGCTTTCTGTCCTGGGAGCCCTAACCCTGGGAGGAGTCGTCATCCGTCTGGAATCCTGGGCTGAACAAAGGTCTTTCTCTGACCTGCACGTGGCAGGCACCATCTAGCTTAGCGCTCAGGCAAAAGGGGGCAGCCTTGGGCTCTCAGGTGCCAATGATGGGTCCCCGTTAACACTAGAAAAATAACACTTGCTTTCTGTCCTGCCACCTTTTCCCTGGAAGGAATCTTCGTCCGTCTGGAAATCTGGGTTCAAAAATGGCACTGCCCCAAACCCGCACAAGGTACACACCGTCGAGCTTTGCGCCCAGGGAAAAGGGGGCAGCTTTGGGCTCTCAACTGCCAATGATGGTGCCCCATTACCCCATACAAAAGGAACAATGGCTTTCTGTCCTGGCACCTTTTCCCAGGGAGGAATCTTCATCGGCTTGGAATTCTGGTCTGAGAATCGGCACTTTCCTGGACCCGCAAGTGGAACGCACCATCGAGCTTTGCGTCCAGGGAAAAGGTGGCAGTCTTGGGCTCTCAGGTGTCAGTGATGGGGCCCCATTACCTTTACAAAAAGCACAATGGCTTTCTGTCCTGGCACCTTTTCCCTGGGAGGAGTCTTCATTGGTCTGGAATTCTGGGCTGTAAAATGGCACTTTCTGGGACCAGCACGTGGCACGCACTGTCGTGCTTTGCGCCCAGGGAAAAGGAGGCAACCTCTGGCTCTCAGATGCCAATGACGGGCCCCCATTAACACTAGAAATGGAACAATCGCTTTCTGTCCTGGGAGCCCTTTCCCTGGGAGGAGTCGTCATCCGTCTGGAATCCTGGGCTGAACAAAGGTCTTTCTCTGACCTGCACGTGGCAGGCACCATCTAGCTTAGCGCCCAGGGAAAAGGTGGCAGCCTTGGGCTCTCAGGTGCCAATGATGGGTCCCCGTTAACACTAGATAAATAACGATCGCTTTCTGTCCTGGCACCTTTTCCCTGGGAGGAATTTTCGTCCGTCTGGAATTCTGGGCTGAAAAACGGCACTTCCCCGGACCTGCAAGTGGAACGCACCGTCGAGCTTTGTGCCCAGGAAAAAGGTGGCAGCCTTGAACTCTCAGGTGCCAATGATGGGGCCCCATTACCCCTAGAAAAAGAACAATCGCTTTCTGTCCTGGCACCTTCTCCCTGGGATGAATTTTCATTGGTCTGGAATTCTGGGCTGAAAACGGCTCTTTCCCTTACCCACGTATGGCACGCACCGTCGAGCTTTGCGCCCAGGGAAAAGGTGGCAGCCCTGGGCTCTCAGCTGCCAATTTTTGGGCCCCATTAACCCTAGAAAAGGCACAGTGGCTTTCTGTCCTGGCACCTTTTCCCTGGGAGGAGTCTTCATTGGCCTGGAATTCTGGGATGAGAAACAGCACATTCCCGGACTTGCAAGTGGCACGCGCCGTCGACATTTGCGCCCAGGGAAAAGGTGGCAGCCTTGGGCTCTCAGGTGCCAAAGATGGGGCCCCATTACCCCTAGAAAAGGCACAATGGCTTTCTGTCCTGGCACCTTTTCCCAGGGAGGAATCGACTTCCGTCTGGAATTCTGGGCTGAAAAACGGCCCTTTCCCGGACCCGCACATGGAACGCTCATCGAGCTTTGCGCCCAGGGAAAAGGTGGCAGCCTTGGGCTCTCAGGTGTCAATTTTGGGGCCCCATTAACCCTAGAAAAGGCAAAATTGCTTTCTGTCCTGGCACCTTTTCCCTGGGAGAAATCTTCATCGGCCTCGAATTCTGGGATGAGAAATGGCAATTTCCCGGACCCTCTCGTAACACGCATGGTCGAGCTTTGCGCCCAGGGTATAGGAGGCAACCTTGGGCTCTCAGGTGCCAATGATGGAGCCCGATTAACCCTAGAAATGGAACAATCGCTTTCTGTCCTGGGAGCCTCTTCCCTGTGAGGAGTCTTCATCCGTCTGGAATTCAGGGCTGAAAAACGGCACTTTCCCTGACAAGAAAGTGGTACGCACCGTTGATGTTTGCGCCCACGGAAAAGGTGGCAGCCTTGAACTCTGAGGTGCCAATGATGGGGCACCATTGACCCTAGAAAAGGACAATTCGATTTCTGACCTGGCACCTTTTCCCTGGGAGGTGTCTTCGTCCGTCTGGAAATCTGGGTTCAGAAATGGCACTGCCCCAAACCCGCACAAGGTACACACCGTCGAGCTTTGCGCCCAGGGAAAAAGGGGGCAGCCTTGGGCTCTCAGCTGCCAATGATGGTGCCCCATTACCCCTACAAAAGGCAAATTGGCTTTCTGTCCTGGCACCTTTTCCCAGGGAGGAATCTTCATCGGTTTGGAATTTGGGTCTGAGAATCGGCACTTCCCCGGACCTGCAAGTGGAACGCACCGTCGAGCTTTGTGCCTAGGCAAAAGGTGGCAGCCTTGGGCTCTCAGGTGCTAATGATGGGTCCCCGTTAACACTAGATAAATAACGATCGCTTTCTGTCCTGGCACCTTTTCTCTGGGAGCAATTTTCGTCCGTCTGGAATTCTGGGCTGAAAAACGGCACTTCCCCGGACCTGCAAGTGGATCGCACCGTCGAGCTTTGTGCCCAGGCAAAAGGTGGCAGCCTTGGGCTCTCAGGTGCCAATGATGGGGCCCCATTACCCCTAGAAAAAGAACAATCGCTTTCTGTCCTGGCACCTTTTCCCAGGGAGGAATCTTCATTGGTCTGGAATTCTGGGCTGAAAACGGCTCTTTCCCTTACCCGCATGTGGCACGCACCGTCGAGCTTTGCGCCCAGGGAAAAGGTGGCAGCCCTGGGCTCTCAGCTGCCAATTTTTGGGCCCCATTAACCCTAGAAAAGGCACAATGGCTTTCTGTCCTGGCACCTTTTCCCTGGGAGGAGTCTTCATTGGCCTGGAATTCTGGGATGAGAAACGGCACATTCCCGGACTTGCAAGTGGCACGCGCCGTCGACATTTGCGCCCAGGGAAAAGGTGGCAGCCTTGGGCTCTCAGGTGTCCATTTTGGGGCCCCATTACCCCTAGAAAAGGCACAATGGCTTTCTGTCCTGACACCTTTTCCCAGAGAGGAATCGACTTCCGTCTGGAATTCTGGGCTGAAAAACGGCCCTTTCCCGGACCTGCACAGGGTATGCACCGTCGAGCTTTGCACCCAGGGAAAAGGCGGCAGCCTTGGGCTTTCAGGTGCCAATGATGGGGCCCAATTAGCATTACAAAATACACAATGGCTTTGTCTCCTGGTACCTTTTCCCTCTGAGGAATCTTCATAGGTCTGGAATTCTGGGCTGAAAAATGGCACTTTCCCGGACCCGCATATGGAACGATCCGTCGAGCTTTGCACCCAGGGAAAAGGTGGCAGCCTTGGGCTCTCAGGTGTCAATTTTGAGGCCCCATTAACCCTAGAAAAGGCACAATTGCTTTCTGTCCTGGCACCTTTTCCCTGGGAGAAATCTTCATCGGCCTGGAATTCTGGGATGAGAAACAGCACATTCCTGGACCCGCAAGTGGCACGCACCGTCGAGCTTTGCGCTCAGGGAAAAGGTGGCAGCCTTCGGCTCTCAGGTGCCAATGATGGGTCCCCATTACTCCTAGAAAAGGAGAAATCCCTTCCTGTCCTGGCACCTTTTCCCAGGGAGGAATCTTCATCGGTCTGGAATTCTGGAATGAGAAATGGCAATTTCCCGGACCCTCACGTAGCACGCATGGTCGAGCTTTGCGCCCAGGGTCTAGGAGGCAACCTTGGGCTCTCAGGTGCCAATGATGGAGCCCGATTAATCCTAGAAATGGAACAATCGCTTTCTGTCCTGGGAGCCTCTTCCCTGGGAGGAGTCTTCATCCGTCTGGAATTCAGGGCTGAAAAACGGCACTTTCCCAGACAAGAAAGTGGTACGCACCGCTGATGTTTCCGCCCACGGAAAAGGTGGCAGCCTTGGACTCTCAGGTGCCAACGATGGGGCACCATTGACCCTAGAAAAGGACAATTCGATTTCTGACCTGGCACCTTTTCCCTGGGAGGTGTCTTCGTCCCTCTGGAATTCTGGGCTGAAAAATGGCACTTCCCCGGACCCGCAAGTGGCACGCGGCGTCAACATTTGCGCCCAGGCAAAAGGTGGCAGCCTTGGGCTCTCAGGTGCCAATGATGGGGCCCCGTTAACACTAGAAAAATAACACATGCTTTCTGTCCTGGCACCTTTTCCCAGGGAGGAATCTTGGTCCGTCTGGAAATCTGGGTTCAAAAATGGCACTGCCCCAAACCCGCACAAGGTACACACCGTCGAGCTTTGCTCCCAGGGAAAAGGGGGCAGCCTTGGGCTCTCAGGTGCCAATGATGGTGCCCCATTACCCCATACAAAAGGAACAATGGCTTTCTGTCCTGGCACCTTTTCCCAGGGAGGAATCTTCATCGGTTTGGAATTCTGGTCTGAGAATCGGCACTTTCCTGGACCCGCAAGTGGAACGCACCGTCGAGCTTTGTGCCCAGGGAAAAGGTGTCAGCCTTGGGCTCTCAGGTGCCAATGATGGGGCCCCATTACCCCTAGGAAAAGAACAATCACTTTATGTCCTGACACCTTCTCCCTGGGAGGAATCTTCATTGGTCTGGAATTCTGGGCTGAAAACGGCTCTTTCCCTTACCCGCATGTGGCACGCACCGTCGAGCTTTGCGCCCAGGGAAAAGGTGGCAGCCCTGGGCTCTCAGCTGCCAATTTTGGGGCCCCATTAACCCGAGAAAAGGCACAATCACTTTCTGTCCTGCAACTTTTCCCAGGGAGAAATCTTCGCTGGCCTGGAATTCTGGGATGAGAAACGGCACATTCCCGGACTTGCAAGTGGCACGTGCCGTCAACATTTGCGTCCAGGGAAAAGGTGGCAGCCTTGGGCTCTCAGGTGCCAAAGATGAGGCCCCATTACCCCTAGAAAAGGCACAATGGCTTTCTGTCCTGACACCTTTTCCCAGAGAGGAATCGACTTCCTTCTGTAATTCTGGGCTAGAAAACGGCCCTTTCCCGGACCCGCACAGGGTATGCACCGTCGAGCTTTGCACCCAGGGAAAAGGTGGCAGCCTTGGGCTTTCAGGTGCCAATGATGGGGACCAATTAGCATTACAAAATACACAATGGCTTTGTCTCCTGGCACCTTTTCCCTCTGAGGAATCTTCATAGGTCTGGAATTCTGGGCTGAAAAATGGCACTTTCCCGGACCCGCACGTGGAACGCTCCGTCGAGTTTTGCGCCCAGGGAAAAGGTGGCAGCCTTGGGCTCTCAGGTGTCAATTTTGGGGCCCCATTAACCCTAGAAAAGGCACAATTGCTTTCTGTCCTGGCACCTTTTCCCTGGGAGAAATCTTCATCGGCCTCGAATTCTGGGATGAGAAACAGCACATTCCTGGACCCGCAAGTGGCACGCACCGTCGAGCTTTGCGCTCAGGGAAAAAACTGCAGCCTTCTGCTCTCAGGTACCAATAATGGGTCCCCATTACTCCTAGAAAAGGAGAAATCCATTCCTGTCCTGGCACCTTTTCCCAGGGAGGAATCTTCATCGGTCTGGAATTCTGGAATGAGAAACGGCAATTTCCCGGACCCTCACGTAGCACGCATGGTCGAGCTTTGCGCCCACGGTATAGGAGGCAACCTTGGGCTCACAGGTGCCAATGATGGGGGCCGATTAACCTTAGAAATGGAACAATCGCTTTCTGTCCTGGGAGCCTCTTCCCTGTGAGGAGTCTTCATCCGTCTGGAATTCAGGGCTGAAAAACGGCACTTTCCCAGACAAGAAAGGGGTACGCGCCTGTTGTAGTTTGGGATTATTATGTAAATTCTCTCCCCTGCCACTTAACTGCCCAGGCCAGCGGTTAACAAAAGAAGTAGTTAACTGTGATCGCTGGGGTGGGGGCAGGTTTTTCTCTTTTGGTTTTTTTTGGATATTCTCCTCAGTCTTGGCTCGGCGGAACGGGGGAGTGGGGGCTCCAAGGAGGCAGGCTGCCCTGCTGGTTACTGCTGGGGTTTTCCCTGGCTGTCTTGCCGCTGCCTACTTCGGATTACTTTTTCCTGCCGTGCTGCTACCTGCCTTGGATTTGCTGCTGGTTGCTCGTACCTGTCTGCTTCTTGGACGGGGAACACAGGGGAAAGAGACTGAGTCCATCTGAAAGCCCACTGCTCGTCTGTTTCGCTGGAGAGGGACTGAAACTCACTCTGCAGCCAGCGGGCTGTGACAAGGACACTTAAGTATAACCTTTTCTCCCGGAGGAAAACCTGCTGGGTTTTGTTGTTGTTGTTTTTTTTTTTTCCTCTTATGGTGTTGGGGAAGTGGGTTGCACTAGTCTGTTTACATATATATATATATATATATATATAGCAGTTATCCTTCTTGTATTAAAATTCCTTTTCTTAAATTTGATAAAGAGTGGTGTGATTATTGAGGAGGAGGCCCCTCCCCTGCTTGTGGGTAAAACATTTTGGTTTTTCCCCTCAAACCGAGACATTTCTTGGCGCCCAACGTGGGGCGCTTGTAAACAAAGAAGGATAACTGCTATTTTGTGGCACCATGTGGGTCTTGAGCTTAGAGTTCATCAGGACCATCCTGTATAATATATTGGCTTTTTGTTGGTACAAATTCATGCCAAAAGGAGCGGCAGGTTTAAGTCTTATCAACAAATCAATGAGCAAAACTCAAATAGCCGCAATTATTATTGAGTTCTTACTCTGGATTTATGGTGCCATGAATTCGATGCCTTTGGATGTCATGTGGGTGGTGCTCTCCAGGCTGTTTTCCTGCCGCAACCTAAGCTGCTACCTCTGGGGATTCAGTGATAATGGTACGGACCCTTGGGAAGGAACAAAGGGGAATCTCTTCTCCCAACCCTTTGTCCATTCCCCATTCAAGTCTGCTACAACAGCTTTTGAGATGTTTAAATTCTCCCTGGATGCCAGAGATATCTTGCTCTTTATGGTTTTTCTGCAGGGTTGTATCCCTGCAGCTTACAGAATGTTTGAAGGTAGGGCCAGGGTTTTTCCAGAATGCATTCAGAAACCTAGCCCAGTGAAGGGGGAAAAGCGAGAGAATAAAACCCCTGATGCCACAGTGAAGGGAGAAAAGGATGAGGCTAAACCAGGAGGACAGGCCAAGCCTATGGAAGTTGCCCCTATTCAGAAAAGGAAATATAAGACCAAATTAGACCATCCAGCAGACGATGGGGGGGCTGCTGCACCTCCACAGCAAGCAGACCCAGAGCCTGAGATCATCACTGAGTCATTGTCATTTGATAATCTCCGTAGTTTGCGGAAAGACATTGCTCGACACCCGGGTGAGCCCATCCTGACTTGGTTGATCCGAGTTTGGGACCTTATGGGTGAAACCTTACAACTGGATGGTGCTGAAGCCAGGTTTTTGGGGGCTCTGGCCCAGGACGTGGCTATTGAACAGGTGTTCGTGAGGGAATCAAAGCCCCTTTCACTCTGGGCACGACTTCTAACGAGTGTAAGAGAGAAGTTTGTTTATAGAGAAATCCTGCAGGAACATCATATTAGGAAGACTTGGAAGACGATGGAAGAAGGAATTTTACGTCTGAGGGAGATGGCAATGATGGACGTGCTTTTTGGAAGAGGTGGGCAAGCCAATAATGACCCTGACAAGGTCAGATGCACACCACATATGTGGTGGGACCTTTCACGCTCGGGGCCAGCTGAATACACCGATTTCCTGGCATCCATGTATAGGGAAGAGAACCATGAAACAGTGGGCGCAGTAGCAAATAAGCTCCGGATATATGAAAGCATGACCCACAGCCCAATGCAGGCCCGTATTTCTGCTGTAGAGACATTGGTTGAGAGTCTCAAGACGCTGCCTGCAGAGGTAAAAGCGATCAGAGAGGAAATTAGGGAAAGTCTCCAAGTGGCACCAGTGCGAATGAGAACCTCTGAAGTCAGAGCCAGACGCCCCCCAGCCAGAGGAAGTGGACAGACCTCACGAACTGAGATGTGGTACTTCCTGGCCAAACATGGAGAAGACATGGGACGGTGGGATGGGAAACCCACCCGTGCCCTTGCAGCCCGAGTACAAGAACTGAAGGAGAATGGAAGAAGGTCAGTGAGAGTAAGTGCAGTCCCAGTTTCCCACGGGCAAGAATCTGACCCACAGGAGGGCACCTCCCAGGTGTACTCATCGAGAAAAGGTTCTGACCGCTATGACCAGGATCAGTGTTAGAGGGGCCCTGCCTCTAGCCAGGTAGAGGCACGGGACAACCGTGTCTATTGGACTGTGTGGATTCGATGGCCTGGTACATCAGACCCACAAAAGTATAAGGCTTTGGTTGATACTGGCGCTCAATGCACATTAATGCCATCAGGACATGTGGGCTCAGAAACTATTTCTATTTCTGGGGTGACAGGGGGATCTCAAGAGTTGACTGTGCTAGAAGCTGAAGTGAGCTTGACAGGGAGAGATTGGCAGAAACACCCCATTGTGACTGGTCCAGCCGCCCCATGTATCCTGGGCATTGACTACCTCAGGAATGGATATTTTAAGGACCCAAAGGGGCATAGATGGGCTTTTGGAATAGCCACTGTACAGACAGAAGGGATTGAACAATTGAACTCATTGCCAGGTCTCTCAGAAAGTCCTTCTGCTGTTGGACTGTTGAAAGTTGAGGAACAGCAAGTGCCAATTGCCACCACGACAGTGCACCGTCGGCAATACCGAACGAACCGTGATGCTGTGATCCCCATCCATAAGATGATCCGTGAACTGGAGAGCCAAGGGGTGGTCAGCAAAACCCACTCACCCTTCAACAGCCCCATCTGGCCTGTGCATAAGTCTGATGGAGAATGGAGATTGACTGTGGACTATCGTGGCTTGAATGAAGTTACCCCACCGCTGAGTGCCGCTGTGCCGGACATGCTGGAGCTCCAGTATGAACTGGAGTCCAGGGCAGCAAAGTGGTATGCCACTATTGACATTGCTAATGCGTTCTTCTCCATTCCTCTGGCACCAGAGTGCAGGCCACAGTTTGCTTTCACCTGGAGGGGCGTGCAGTACACCTGGAACCGACTACCCCAGGCGTGGAAACACAGTCCCACCATCTGTCATGGACTGATCCAGACTGCACTGGAGAAGGGTGAGGCTCCAGAACACCTGCAATACATTGATGACATCATTGTGTGGGGGGACACAGCAGAAGAGGTTTTTCAGAAAGGAGAGAAAATCATCCAGATCCTTTTGGGAGCTGGCTTTGCCATCAAACGGAGTAAGGTTAAGGGAACAGCCCAAGAGATCCAGTTCCTGGGAGTGAAGTGGCAGGATGGACGCCGTCAGATTCCAACAGAAGTCATCAATAAGATCACAGCAATGTCTCCACCTACCAGCAAAAAGGAAACACAAGCCTTCCTGGGTGCCATAGGGTTCTGGAGGATGCATATCCCAGCATACAGTCAGATCGTAAGCCCTCTCTACTTGGTAACCCGTAAGAAGAATGATTTCCACTGGGGCCCTGAGCAGCAACAAGCCTTTGACCAGATCAAGCATGAGATTGCTCAGGCTGTAGCCCTTGGACCAGTCAGGACAGGACCAGACGTACAGAACATGCTCTACTCCGCCGCCGGGAATAATGGCCTGTCTTGGAGCCTTTGGCAGAAGGTGCCTGGTGAGACTCGAGGCCGACCACTTGGATTCTGGAGCCGAGGCTACAGAGGATCTGAAGCCAACTATACCCCCACAGAGAAAGAGATCCTAGCCGCCTATGAAGGAGTCCAAGCCGCCTCAGAGGTGATTGGCACAGAAGCACAGCTGTTTCTGGCACCTCGACTACCAGTGCTGAAGTGGATGTTGTCAGGACAGGCTGCCTCTACACATCACGCCACTGATGCCACCTGGAGCAAGTGGATTGCCCTGATTACGCAGCGCGCCCGTATAGGAAAATCAAATCGCCCTGGGATCCTGGAAATCATCACAAACTGGCCTGAAGGTGAAAATTTTGGTCTAGCAGATGAAGAGGAAGAGCAGGTGACACGTGCGGAAGAAGCTCCACCATACAATCAATTGCCAAAAGAGGAAATACGCTACGCCCTCTTCACCGATGGCTCCTGTCGCATTGTAGGGACTAATGGCAAATGGAAAGCAGCTGTATGGAGTCCCACACGACAAGTTGCAGAAGCTACTGAAGGAGAAGGTGGGTCGAGTCAGTTTGCAGAGCTTAAAGCCGTGCAGTTGGCCCTGGACATTGCTGAACGAGAGAAATGGCCAAAGCTTTACCTCTACACCGACTCATGGATGGTGGCCAATGCTCTCTGGGGATGGTTAGACCGATGGAAGAAAACCAATTGGAAACGCAGAGGGAAACCCATCTGGGCTGCCGATATATGGCAAGATATTGCCACCCGAGT
Organism: Pithys albifrons albifrons; assembly: GCF_047495875.1. NCBI lineage: Eukaryota > Metazoa > Chordata > Aves > Passeriformes > Thamnophilidae > Pithys > Pithys albifrons. The sequence goes on from NC_092493.1 coordinate 56,552, forward strand.
AGAGAAGCTGATTGTGAGAGTCCGCCACGTAGACGCACACGTGCCCAAAAATCGGGCCAATGAGGAACATCTCAACAACCAACAGGCAGACCGAGCTGCGCAAGTGAAAGTATCACAGACAGATCTGGACTGGCAGCACAAGGGAGAGCTGTTCTTGGCTCGATGGGCCCATGATGCCTCGGGCCATCAGGGCAGAGATGCCACTTATAAATGGGCACGAGACCGAGGGGTGGATTTAACCATGGACATTATCTCTCAGGTTATCCACGACTGTGAGACATGTGCTGCCATTAAGCAGGCTAAGAGAGTGAAGCCCCTGTGGTATGGTGGACGCTGGGATAAGTATAAGTACGGGGAGGCCTGGCAGGTTGACTACATCACACTGCCACAGACCCGCCAAGGCAAGCGCTATGTGCTCACCATGGTGGAAGCAACCACAGGGTGGCTGGAGACACACCCAGTGCCTCACGCCACTGCTCGGAACACCATCCTAGGCCTGGAAAAACAAGTGCTGTGGCGACATGGCACCCCAGAACGAATTGAGTCAGATAATGGAACTCATTTCAAAAACAGCTTAGTTGCTACCTGGGCGAGAGAACATGGCATTGAGTGGGTGTATCATATCCCCTACCATGCACCAGCTGCCGGGAAAGTTGAGCGGTGTAATGGACTGTTGAAAACCACTTTGAAGGCGTTGGGTGGAGGGACTTTCAAACACTGGGATCAACACTTAGCAAAGGCTACATGGCTAGTCAACACTAGAGGCTCTGTCAATCGAGCCGGCCCTGCCCAATCAGAACCCCTTCACACTGTAGATGGAGACAAAGTCCCTGTAATACACCTGAGAGGTATGCTAGGGAAAACAGTCTGGATCAACCCTGCCTCAGGCAAAGGCAAACCCATTCGTGGGGTTGTCTTTGCTCAAGGATCTGGTTCCACCTGGTGGGTGATGCAGGAAGATGGAGAGACACGATGTGTACCTCAAGGGGAACTTATCTCTGGGTAAACGACTCATATTACTGTATTTGTAAACACTTAATTATTTGAAAGAAAATTTAAGTTTAATGTAGAGTATCGGCATGGAAGAGAATTTAGGGGTGGATAATGTTGTAGTTTGGGATTATTATGTAAATTCTCTCCCCTGCCACTTAACTGCCCAGGCCAGCGGTTAACAAAAGAAGTAGTTAACTGTGATCGCTGGGGTGGGGGCAGGTTTGTCTCTTTTGGTTTTTTTTGGATATTCTCCTCAGTCTTGGCTCGGCGGAACGGGGGAGTGGGGGCTCCAAGGAGGCAGGCTGCCCTGCTGGTTACTGCTGGGGTTTTCCCTGGCTGTCTTGCCGCTGCCTACTTCGGATTACTTTTTCCTGCCGTGCTGCTACCTGCCTTGGATTTGCTGCTGGTTGCTCGTACCTGTCTGCTTCTTGGATGGGGAACACAGGGGAAAGAGACTGAGTCCATCTGAAAGCCCACTGCTCGTCTGTTTCGCTGGAGAGGGACTGAAACTCACTCTGCAGCCAGCGGGCTGTGACAAGGACACTTAAGTATAACCTTTTCTCCCGGAGGAAAACCTGCTGGGTTTTGTTGTTGTTGTTTTTTTTTTTCCTCTTATGGTGTTGGGGAAGTGGGTTGCACTAGTCTGTTTACATATATATATATATATATATAGCAGTTATCCTTCTTGTATTAAAATTCCTTTTCTTAAATTTGATAAAGAGTGGTGTGATTATTGAGGAGGAGGCCCCTCCCCTGCTTGTGGGTAAAACATTTTGGTTTTTCCCCTCAAACCGAGACAGCGCCGTTGATGTTTGCGCCCACGGAAAAGGTGGCACCCTTGAACTCTCAGGTGCCAATGATGGGGCACCATTGACCCTAGAAAAGGACAATTCGATTTCTGACCTGGCACCTTTTCCCTGGGAGGTGTCTTCGTCCGTCTGGAATTCTGGGCTGTAAAATGGCACTTTCTGGGACCAGCACGTGGCACGCACTGTCGTGCTTTGCGCCCAGGGAAAAGGAGGCAACCTCTGGCTCTCAGATGCCAATGACGGGCCCCCATTAACACTAGAAATGGAACAATCGCTTTCTGTCCTGGGAGCCCTTTCCCTGGGAGGAGTCGTCAGCCGTCTGGAATCCTGGGCTGAACAAAGCACTTTCTCTGACCTGCAAGTGGCAGGCACCATCTAGCTTTGCGCCCAGGGAAAAGGTGACAGCCTTGGGCTCCCAGGTGCCAACGATGGGGTCCCGTTAACACTAGATAAATAACAATCGCTTTCTGTCCTGGCACCTTTTCCCTGGGAGGAATTTTCGTCCGTCTGCAATTCTGGGCTGAAAAATGGCACTTCCCCGGACATGCAAGCGGAACGCACCATCGAGCTTTGTGCCCAGGCAAAAGGTGGCAGCCTTGGGCTCTCAGGTGCCAATGATGGGGCCCCATTACCCCTAGAAAAAGAACAATCACTTCCTGTCCTGGCACCTTTTCCCTGGGAGGAATCTCCATTGGTCTGGAATTCTGGGCTGAAAAAGGCTCTTTCCCGGACCCGGATGTGGCACGCACCATCGAGCTTTGCGCCCAGGGAAAAGGTGGCAGCCCTGGGCTCTCAGCTGCCAATTTTGGAGCCCCATTAACCCTAGAAAAGGCACAATCGCTTTCTGTCCTGGCACCTTTTCCCAGGGAGAAATCTTCGCTGGCCTGGAATTCTGGGATGAGAAATGGCACATTCCCGGACTTGCAAGTGGCACGCGCCGTCGACATTTGCGCCCAGGGAAAAGGTGGCAGCCTTGGGCTCTCAGGTGCCAAAGATGAGGTCCCATTACCCCTAGAAAAGGCACAATGGCTTTCTGTCCTGACACCTTTTCCCAGGGAGGAATCGACTTCCGTCTGGAATTCTGGGCTGAAAAACGGCCCTTTCCCGGACCCGCACAGGGTATGCACCGTCGAGCTTTGCACCCAGGGAAAAGGTGGCAGCCTTGGGCTCTCAGCTGCCAATGATGGGGCCCAATTAGCATTACAAAATACACAATGGCTTTGTCTCCTGGTACCTTTTCCCTCTGAGGAGTCTTCAGAGGTCTGGAATTCTGGGCTGAAAAATGGCACTTTCCCGGACCCGCACGTGGAACGCTCCGTCGAGCTTTGCGCCCAGGGAAAAGGTGGCAGCCTTGGGCTCTCAGGTGTCCATTTTGGGGCCCCATTAACACTAGAAAAGGCACAATTGCTTTCTGTTCTGGCCCCTTTTCCCTGGGAGAAATCGTCATCGGCCTCGAATTCTGGGATGACAAACGGCTATTTCCCGGACCCTCACGTAGCACACATGGTCGAGCTTTGCGCCCAGGGTATAGGAGGCAACCTTGGGCTCTCAGGTGCCAATGATGGGGCCCGATTAACCCTAGAAATGGAACAAAATCGTTTTCTTTCCTGGGAGCCTCTTCCCTGTGAGGAGTCTTCATCCGTCTGGAATTGAGGGCTGAAAAACGGCACTTTCCCTGACAAGAAAGTGGTACGTGCCGTTGATGTTTGCGCCCATGGAAAAGGTGGCAGCCTTGAACTCTCAGGTTCCAAAGATGGGGCACCATTGACCCTAGAAAAGGACAATTCGATTTCTGACCTGGCACCTTTTCCCTGGAAGGTGTCTTCGTCCGTCTGGAATTCTGGGCTGAAAAATGGCACTTCCCCGGATCCGCAAGTGGCACGCGCCGTCGACATTTGTGCCCAGGCAAAAGGTGGCAGCCTTGGGCTCTCAGGTGCCAATGATGGGGCCCCGTTAACACTAGAAAAGTAACACTTGCTTTCTGTCCTGGCAACTTTTCCCAGGGAGGAATCTTCGTCCGTCTGGAAATCTGGGTTCAGAAATGGCACTGCCCCAAACCCGCACAAGGTACACACCGTCGAGCTTTGCGCCCAGGGAAAAGGGGGCAGCCTTGGGCTCTCAGGTGCCAATGATGGTGCCCCATTACCCCTACAAAAGGCACAATGGCTTTCTGTCCTGGCACCTTTTCCCAGGGAGGAATCTTCATCAGTTTGGAATTCTGGTCTGAGAATCGGCACTTTCCTGGACCCGCAAGTGGAACGCACCATCGAGCTTTGCGTCCAGGGAAAAGGTGGCAGTCTTGGGCTCTCAGGTGCCAATGATGGGGCCCCATTACCTTTACAAAAAGCACAATGGCTTTCTGTCCTGGCACCTTTTCCCTGGGAGGAGTCTTCATTGGTCTGGAATTCTGGGCTGTAAAATGGCACTTTCTGGGACCAGCACGTGGCACGCACTGTCGTGCTTTGCGCCCAGGGAAAAGGAGGCAACCTCTGGCTCTCAGATGCCAATGACGGGCCCCCATTAGCACTAGAAATGGAAAAATCGCTTTATGTCCTGGGAGCCCTTTCCCTGGGAGGAGTCGTCATCCGTCTGGAATCCTGGGCTGAACAAAGCACTTTCTCTGACCTGCACGTGGCAGGCACCATCTAGCTTTGCGCCCAGGGAAAAGGTGGCAACCTTGGGCTCTCAGGTGCCAATGATGGGGCCCGATTAACCCTAAAATGGAACAATCACTTTCTTTCCTGGGAGCCTGTTCCCTGTGAGGAGTCTTCATCCGTCTGGAATTCAGGGCTGAAAAACCGCACTTTCCCTGACAAGAAAGTGGTACGCGCCGTTGATGTTTGCGCCCACGGAAAAGGTGGCAGCCTTGAACTCTGAGGTGCCAATGATGGGGCACCATTGACCCTAGAAAAGGACAATTCGATTTCTGACCTGGCACCTTTTCCCTGGGAGGTGTCTTCGTCCGTCTGGAATTCTGGGCTGAAAAATGGCACTTCCCCGGACCCGCAAGTGGCACGCGCCGTCGACATTTGCACCCAGGCAAAAGGTGGCAGCCTTGGGCTCTCAGGTGCCAATGATGGGGCCCCGTTAACACTAGAAAAGTAACACTTGCTTTCTGTCCTGGCACCTTTTCCCAGGGAGGAATCTTCGTCCGTCTGGAAATCTGGGTTCAGAAATGGCACTGCCCCAAACCCGCACAAGGTACACACCGTCGAGCTTTGCGCCCAGGGAAAAGGGGGCAGCCTTGGGCTCTCAGCTGCCAATGATGGTGCCCCATTACCCCTACAAAAGGCACAATGGCTTTCTGTCCTGGCACCTTTTCCCAGGGAGGAATCTTCATCGGTTTGGAATTCTGGTCTGAGAATTGGCACTTTCCTGGACCCGCAAGTGGAACGCACCATCGAGCTTTGCGTCCAGGGAAAAGGTGGCAGTCTTGGGCTCTCAGATGCCAATGATGGGGCCCCATTACCTTTACAAAAAACACAATGGCTTTCTGTCCTGGCACCTTGTGCTGGTTTAAAGGTGAACCAGCAGGGGAAATGAACTCACCACGAGAGAGATTATAAGTCAGACCTAAAATTTAATAATAATATTACAATAGCAACACTGACACACAAGGGAAATTGCTTTCAACTCACAAAACCCCAGCGGTATAACCCAGTGTCCTGGGGCACAAACCCAAGGGGGTTTGTTTGCCCTTGTGCTGAGACCCCTGTGGTTCCCCCAAGTCCAGAGCAAAAGGAAAAGAAAAACCTGTTGGTGCAGGCGAGGGCTGTGGTCTGGGCGAGAGCGGGGATCTCCTCCTGTCAAGGTCCTGCTGCTGCTCTGGATCCGACGAGAGGTTCCCGAGGTCTTCTTACCCACCCCTTATGTACCCTCAGGGAGCTCTCAGTCCCTCCCCCTGGGCGGGGACTCACACAATGGGTGATTAACTCTGGGAGCCAGGGGGTGTTGAGCTGTTGATGGCCCATTAGCAGCTCCGCCCCCCTCAGACTGGGTGTGAAGTGATAATGGCTCCCTGGGCAGCTGCTGCTAATGGCCCATTGACCTTGGGGAATGAATAGAGGGGGTAGAATACACAGCTTTGATCACCCCCACACAGGGTTAGCTGGTCCCTCCTGCTGAACTAGGACATTATCCACCCCTTATTCTACTCCATCTAGTCATTCCCAAATTAATCCCCTTTTTACCTATACATATATATACACATATATACAATGAAACATTACAAACTCTTCTCGCTCAAAATTAGGTCCCCTTGTGGTACACATCGTGTTTCTCCATCTTTTTGCATTACCCACCAAGTGTAACCAGGTCCTTGAGCAAAGACAATCCCTCGGATGGGTTTGCCTTTGTTTGATGTGGGACTCACCCAAACAGTCTTTCCTAACATACCTCTCATATGGACCACAGGGACTTCATCTACAGTATTCAAGAGTTCTGATTGGGCAGGGCCAGCTCGATTGATGGAGCCCCGGGTGTTGACCAACCAGGTGGCCTTTGCCAAATGCAGCTCCCAGTGTTTGAAAGTTCCCCCACCCAACGCCTTCAAGGTTGTTTTCAGCAGTCCATTACATCGCTCAACTTTCCCGGCAGCTGGAGCGTGGTGGGGATATGATACACCCACTCAATGCCGTGCTCTCTGGTCCAGGTGTCTATGAGGCTGTTCTTGAAGTGGGTGCCGTTGTCAGACTCTATTCTCTCTGGGGTGCCGTGTCTCCACAGGACTTGTTTCTCAAGGCCCAGGATGGTATTCCGGGCAGTGGCGTGAGATACGGGGTATGTCTCCAGCCATCCAGTGGTTGCCTCTACCATGGTCAGCACATAGCGCTTGCCTTGGCGTGTTTGGGGAAGTGTGATGTAGTCAACTTGCCATGCTTCCCCATACCTGTATTTCGACCACCGTCCACCATACCATAGAGGCTTCACCCGCTTGGCCTGCTTGATGGCAGCACATGTGTCACAGTCATGGATAACCTGTGAGACACTGTCCATGGTTAGATCCACCCCTCGGTCACGAGCCCATCTGTATGTCGCATCTCTGCCCTGATGACCAGAGGCATCATGGGCCCATCGGGCTAGAAACAATTCACCTTTATGCTGCCAATCCAGATCTACTTGAGAAACTTCAATCCTGGCAGCTCGATCCACCTGCTCGTTGTTACGATGCTCCTCATTAGCCCGGCTCTTGGGTACATGAGCATCTACGTGACGGACCTTCACACTCAGCTTCGCTACCCGGGCAGCGATGTCCTGCCACATCTCAGCCGCCCAGATGGGTTTCCCTTTGCGCTGCCAGCCGGCCTTTCTCCAACGCTCCAGCCATCCCCACAGAGCATTGGCCACCATCCACGAGTCACTGTAAAGGTAGAGTCTTGGCCACTTCTCTCGTTCGGCGATATCCAAAGCCAGCTGAACAGCTTTCAGCTCTGCAACCTGACTTGATCCACCTTGTCCTTCAGTCGCTTCTGCAACTCGACGTGTAGGACTCCATACCGCTGCTTTCCATTTCCGGCTTGTCCCTACAATGCGGCAGGAGCCATCTGTGAAGAGAGCATATCGCTTCTCCTCTTCTGGTAGCTGGTTATATGGTAGGGCCTCCTCAGCTCGTGTCACCTGCTCCTCTTCTTCTTCAGAGGACAATCCGAAACTCTCACCTTCCGGCCAGTTGGTGATGATTTCCAAAATCCCAGGGCGATTAGGATTCCCTATCCGGGTTCGCTGCGTGATCAGTGCGATCCACTTACTCCATGTGGCATCAGTGGCGTGATGGGTAGAAGGAGCTTTTCCTTTGAACATCCATCCCAACACTGGTAGTCGGAGTGCCAGGATGAGCTGTGCCTCAGTGCCAATCACTTCTGAGGCAGCTCGAACTCCTTCATAAGCTGCCAGGATCTCTTTCTCAGTTGGGGTGTAGCTGGCCTCAGATCCTTTGTATCCCCGACTCCAGAATCCCAGCGGTCATCCTCGAGTCTCCTCAGGTACTTTCTGCCAGAGGCTCCAGGATGGGCCATTCTCCCTGGCTGCAGTGTAGAGCACATTCTTCACATCCTGTCCTGTCCTGACTGGCCCAAGGGCTACTGCATGGGTAATCTCCTGTTTAATCTGCTCAAAGGCTTGTTGTTGTTCAGGGCCCCACTGGAAATCATTTTTCTTCCGTGTCACAAGGTAGAGAGGGCTTACAATCTGACTGTACTCAGGGATATGCATCCTCCAAAAGCCCACCGCACCTAGGAAAGCCTGAGTTTCCTTCTTGCTGGTCGGTGGGGACATAGCTGCTATTTTGTTGATCACCTCTGTTGGAATCTGACGACGCCCGTCTTGCCACTTCACTCCTAGGAACTGAATTTCCTGAGCGGGTCCCTTGACCTTACTTCGTTTAATGGCAAAACCAGCTCTTAGGAGAATCTGGATTATCTTCTTTCCTTTCTCAAAAACCTCCCCTGCTGTGTTCCCCCATACAATGATGTCATTGATGTACTGTAGATGTTCTGGGGCCTCACCCTTTTCCAATGCAGTCTGGATCAGTCCATGGCAAATGGTGGAACTGTGTTTCCACCCCTCGGGCAGTCGATTCCAGGTGTACTGCATCCCCTTCCAGGTGAAAGCAAACTGCGGCCTGCACTCTGCTGCCAATGGAATGGAGAAAAAGGCATTGGCAATGTCGATGGTGGCATACCACTTGGCTGCCTTGGACTCCAGCTCATACTGAAGCTCCAGCATGTCCGGCACAGCGGCACTCAGGGTGGGTGTGACCTCATTGAGGCCACGGTAATCCACCGTCAGCCTCCACTCTCCACTGGACTTTCGTACTGGCCATATGGGGCTATTAAAGGGTGCGTGAGTCTTGCTGACCACCCCTTGGCTCTCCAGCTCACGAATCATCTTGTGTATGGGGGTCACAGAGTCTCGGTCAGTGCGGTATTGCCGACGGTGCACTGTGGCTGTGGCCAGTGGTACCAATTGTTCTTCAACTTTCAGCAGTCCCACAGCAGAAGGGTCCTCTGAGAGGCCAGGCAAGGTGCTCAGCTGTCTGATTTCCTCTGTCTCCACAGCAGCTATGCCAAAGGCCCAACGCAGTCCCTTTGGGTCTTTGAAATATCCATTCCTCAGGTAGTCTATGCCAAGGATACATGGGGCTTCTGGACCAGTCACAATGGGGTGTCTATGCCATTCCTTTCCAGTCAAGCTGACTTCAGCTTCCAGTACAGTCAGCTGTTGGGATCCCCCTGTCACCCCAGAAATAGAGATGGATTCTGCCCCGACGTATCCTGATGGCATCAACGTGCATTGTGCACCAGTGTCCACTAAAGCTTTGTATTTCTGTGGGTCTGATGAGCCAGGCCACCGAATCCACACAGTCCAATAAACCCGATTGTCCCTCTCCTCTACCTGGCTAGAGGCAGGGCCCCCCTAGTTCTGGTCAGGGTATTCACTGCGCTCTCCCTGTGAATTCCTGGGAGAGCGCAGGGAGGTTCCTTCAAGAGGATCGGGCATAACATCATCATTCCTATACTGTCTGGAGCCTTGCCCATGAGAGACCGGAGCAGCCTTCAACCTTGAAGAATTCCCTGTGTTAGTTGTGCCTCTTTGCAATTCACGTACCCGAGCTGCTAAGGAAGAGGTGGGTTTCCCATCCCACTTCCTCATATCTTCTCCATGCTCATGGAGGTAAAACCACAGATTGCCGCGTGGAGTGTACCCTTTCTCCTTAGCTGGAAGACGCCTGCTTCTGATGGCCGAGACTCTCGTTTGTTCTGGAGAGATATGGAAGAGTCCTTCCTTAATCTTCTCTTCCAGTTCAGCCAGTTTTGTTTCCACAGCTGAGACGTGGGCTCGTAATGGAGCAGTGACAGTGTCTTCATAAATCCTGAGTTTGCTGACCAGTGCACCCACCTTGTCTTCTCCCTCTCTCCACTGCAATGTTGCAAGGTAGCGAGAATACATTTCTGGCCCAAGTCGTGCAAATTTTAACCACATCTGGGATGTGCACTGGACACCATCTGGACTTTTAGGGAATCTCTCATCCTCTGAAAAGATTATCTCCAGTACGGCTAATTCCCTTAAGCACCGGATACCTTGTTCCATTGTGTTCCACTGTCCTTGCTGTACGTGGAGGTCCTCCTTACAAAGATATCTCTCCCTCACGCTTGACAACAGTCGCCGCCAGAGGCTGAGAGTTTCCTGTCTCTTTCCAATGCCCTGATCAATGACAACATCTCGAGAAAGGGATCCCAGCTGCCTTGCCTCACTCCCATCTAGAATTGTATCATTGGCTGCAGCATCCCAGATTCGAAGTAGCCAGGTCAAGGTGGACTCATTTGCCTGTCGTGTGAACTCTCTCCGGAGCTCACGCAGCTCTCCCAGGGATAGGGACCGGGTGATTATTTCTGGCTCCATTTCTTCTGCTTGAGATGAAGGTCCTGACTCTTCCTCGTCATGCGCTATACGAACTGATTTGGTCTTTGATTTTCTTTTCTGGACAGGGGCAACTGCTATCGGTTTCTGTTGTCCTTCTGGCTCCTCCATGGTTTGTGTGGACATGGTGCTGGTTGATTTGTTTCCCTTTCTCTCTGGCTCAGCTGTGGTTTGTGTGGGCCTGGTGCTGGTTGATGTGTCTCTTCTCTCTGACTCAGCCATGGTTTGGGTGGACATGCTGCTGGTTGATGTACCTCTCTTCCTCTCTGGCTCAGTCATGGTCTGGGTGGACATGCTGCTGGTTGATGTATCTCTCTTCCTCTCTGGCTCAGCCGTGGTTTGGGTGGACATGGTGCCTGTGGATTTGCTCCTTTTCTCCTCCTCCTGATGATGCTGTACCACACCAAGCAGTGTGCGGTAGGCAGTGGCCAGGGCCCAGCAGGTTGCTGTGAGCTGCACATCTCTGGGACTACCAGAGCATCTTCCTTTCACATAGCTTAGCATTTTGGCAGGGTCCTGCAGTTGTTCTGGGGTGAATTTCCAGATCATTTGAGGAGAGAAGGTCTCCAAATACTGGCCCATATCTTCCCACTTCCCGTGCCACTCAACATCATCCGCTCCCAGGGCAGGCCTCCAGCAAGTCTCCTTAGAAAGCCCAGTTCTGACCACAAACATGGTGTATGCAGTACAGAGGAGACAAAGCAACACTAACAGCCCTAACAGTAGGATTATGCTGTCCCTAACATCAAAAGGAAGCTCAATATTTTCAATGATTGTTGTAGCAGAAGTGAAAAGGTGGAAGTAACCATCTCCGCATGTTTTCCCCACAGTCTGGGTGCTATTTTTAATGAGACCCCAGAGGTAACAAGCCAAACCAGGACAGGCACACCAGACTGAATATACATTCACAATGAAATTCATTGCTTCTGATGTTATGACAACATAAACATAGTATATTAATAAAGCAATTTTGATCCTTCTCCCTGGTATTAAAGAGAGCATCAAAATAGGCACATGGTTCCCCATGTGTCGAAATATGAACAGGCCCAGATACACCATCCACATGAATACATCAAGCAACATGGTAGTCAGAAAGTTTCTGTATCCAAATACACAAAATGAAATTGTAATTCTGACTTCTCTCTCGTGGCCCCACATTGGGCGCCAAAAGATGTGCTGGTTTAAAGGTGAACCAGCAGGGGAAATGAACTCACCACGAGAGAGATTATAAGTCAGACCTAAAATTTAATAATAATATTACAATAGCAACACTGACACACAAGGGAAATTGCTTTCAACTCACAAAACCCCAGCGGTATAACCCAGTGTCCTGGGGCACAAACCCAAGGGGGTTTGTTTGCCCTTGTGCTGAGACCCCTGTGGTTCCCCCAAGTCCAGAGCAAAAGGAAAAGAAAAACCTGTTGGTGCAGGCGAGGGCTGTGGTCTGGGCGAGAGCGGGGATCTCCTCCTGTCAAGGTCCTGCTGCTGCTCTGGATCCGACGAGAGGTTCCCGAGGTCTTCTTACCCACCCCTTATGTACCCTCAAGGAGCTCTCAGTCCCTCCCCCTGGGCGGGGACTCACACAATGGGTGATTAACTCTGGGAGCCAGGGGGTGTTGAGCTGTTGATGGCCCATTAGCAGCTCCGCCCCCCTCAGGCTGGGTGTGAAGTGATAATGGCTCCCTGGGCAGCTGCTGCCAATGGCCCATTGACCTTGGGGAATGAATAGAGGGGGTAGAATACACAGCTTTGATCACCCCCACACAGGGTTAGCTGGTCCCTCCTGCTGAACTAGGACACACCTTTTCCGTGGGAGGAGTCTTCATTGGTCTGGAATTCTGGGCTGTAAAATGGCACTTTCTGGGACCAGCACGTGGCACGCACTGTCGTGCTTTGCGCCCAGGGAAAAGGAGGCAACCTCTGGCTCTCAGATGCCAATGACGGGCCCCCATTAACACTAGAAATGGAACAATCACTTTCTGTCCTGGGAGCCCTTTCCCTGGGAGGAGTCGTCAGCCGTCTGGAATCCTGGGCTGAACAAAGCACTTTCTCTGACCTGCAAGTGGCAGGCACCATCTAGCTTTGCGCCCAGGGAAAAGGTGACAGCCTTGGGCTCTCAGGTGCCAACGATGGGTCCCCGTTAACACTAGATAAATAACAATCGCTTTCTGTCCTGGCACCTTTTCCCTGGGAGGAATTTTCGTCCGTCTGGAATTCTGGGCTGAAAAACAGCACTTCCACGGACCTGCAAGTTGAACGCACCGTCGAGCTTTGTGCCCAGGCAAAAGGTGGCAGCCTTGGGCTCTCAGGTGCCAATGATGGGGCCCCATTACCCCTAGAAAAAGAACAATGGCTTTCTGTCCTGGCACCTTTTCCCTGGGAGGAATCTTCATTGGTCTGGAATTCTGTGCTGAAAATGGCTCTTTCCCTTACCCGCATGTGGCACGCACCGTCGAGCTTTGCGCCCAGGGAAAAGGTGGCAACCCTGGGCTCTCAGCTGCCAATTTTGGGGCCCCATTAACCCTAGAAAAGGCACAGTGGCTTTCTGTCCTGGCACCTTTTCCCAGGGAGAAATCTTCGCTGGCCTGGAATTCTGGGATGAGAAACGGCACATTCCCGGACGTGCAAGTGGACGGCACATTCCCGGACGTGCACGCACCGTCGACATTTGCGCCCAGGGAAAAGGTGGCAGTCTTGGGCTCTCAGGTGCCAAAGATGAGGTCCCATTACCCCTAGAAAAAGCACAATGGCTTTCTGTCCTGACACCTTTTCCCAGAGAGGAATCGACTTCCGTCTGGAATTCTGGGCTGAAAAACGGCCCTTTCCCGGACCCGCACAGGGTATGCACCGTCGAGCTTTAGACCCAGGGAAAAGGTGGCAGCCTTGGGCTCTCAGGTGCCAATGATGGGGCCCAATTAGCATTACAAAATACACAATGGCTTTGTCTCCTGGTACCTTTTCCCTCTGAGGAATCTTCATAGGTCTGGAATTCTGGGCTGAAAAATGGCACTTTCCCGGACCCGCACGTGGAACGCTCCGTCGAGTTTTGCGTCCAGGGAAAAGGTGGCAGCCTTGGGCTCTCAGGTGTCAATTTTGGGGCCCCATTAACCCTAGAAAAGGCACAATTGCTTTCTGTCCTGGCACCTTTTCCCTGGGAGAAATCTTCATCGGCCTGGAATTCTGGGATGAGAAACAGCAATTTCCTGGACCCGCAAGTGGCACGCACCGTCGAGCTTTGAGCTCAGGGAAAAGGTTGCAGCCTTCAGCTCTCAGCTGCCAATAATGGGTCCCCATTGCTCCTAGAAAAGGAGAAATCCATTCCTGTCCTGGCACCTTTTCCCAGGGAGGAATCTTCATCAGTCTGGAATTCTGGAATGAGAAACAGCAATTTCCCGGACCCTCACGTAGCACGCATGGTCGAGCTTTGCGCCCACGGTATAGGAGGCAACCTTGGGCTCTCAGGTGCCAATGATGGAGCCCGATTAACCCTAGAAATGGAACAATCGCTTTCTGTCCTGGGAGCCTCTTCCCTGTGAGGAGTCTTCATCCGTCTGGAATTCAGGGCTGACAAACGGCACTTTCCCAGACAAGAAAGGGGTACGCGCCGTTGATGTTTGCACCCACGGAAAAGGTGGCAGCCTTGAACTCTGAGGTGCCAATGATGGGGCACCATTGACCCTAGAAAAGGACAATTCGATTTGTGACCTGGCACCTTTTCCCTGGGAGGTGTCTTCGTCCGTCTGGAATTCTGGGCTGAAAAATGGCACTTCCCCGGACCTGCAAGTGGCACGCGCCGTCGGGCTTTGCGCTCAGGGAAAAGGTTGCAGCCTTCGGCTCTCAGCTGCCAATAATGGGTCCCCATTACTCCTAGAAAAGGAGAAATCCATTCCTGTCCTGGCACCTTTTCCCAGGGAGGAATCTTCATCGGTCTGGAATTCTGGAATGAGAAACGGCAATTTCCCGGACCCTCACGTAGCACGCATGGTCGAGTTTTGCGCCCACGGTATAGGAGGCAACCTTGGGCTCTCAGGTGCCAATGATGGAGCCCGATTAACCCTAGAAATGGAACAATCGCTTTCTGTCCTGGGAGCCTCTTCCCTGGGAGGAGTCTTCATCCGTCTGGAATTCAGGGCTGACAAACGGCACTTTCCCTGACAAGAAATTGGTATGTGCCGTTGATGTTTGCGCCCACGGAAAAGGTGGCAGCCTTGAACTCTGAGGTGCCAATGATGGGGCACCATTGACCCTAGAAAAGGACAATTCGATTTCTGACCTGGCACCTTTTCCCTGGGAGGTGTCTTCGTCCGTCTGGAATTCTGGGCTGAAAAATGGCACTTCCCCGGACCCGCAAGTGGCACGCGCTGTCGACATTTGCGCCCAGGCAAAAGGTGGCAGCCTTGGGCTCTCAGGTGCCAATGATGGGGCCCCGTTAACACTAGAAAAGTAACACTTGCTTTCTGTCCTGGCACCTTTTCCCAGGGAGGAATCTTCGTCCGTCTGGAAATCTGGGTTCAGAAATGGCACTGCCCCAAACCCGCACAAGGTACACACCGTCGAGCTTTGCGCCCAGGGAAAAGGGGGCAGCCTTGGGCTCTCAGGTGCCAATGATGGTGCCCCATTACCCCTACAAAAGGCACAATGGCTTTCTGTCCTGGCACCTTTTCCCAGGGAGGAATCTTCATCGGTTTGGAATTCTGGTCTGAGAATCGGCACTTTCCTGGACCCGCAAGTGGAACGCACCATCGAGCTTTGCGCCCAGGGAAAAGGGGGCAGTCTTGGGCTCTCAGGTGCCAATGATGGGGCCCCATTACCTTTACGAAAAGCACAATGGCTTTCTGTCCTGGCACCTTTTCCCTGGGAGGAGTCTTCATTGGTCTGGAATTCTGGGCTGTAAAATGGCACTTTCTGGGACCAGCACGTGGCACGCACTGTCGTGCTTCGCGCCCAGGGAAAAGGAGGCAACCTCTGGCTCTCAGATGCCAATGACGGGCCCCCATTAGCACTAGAAATGGAAAAATCGCTTTATGTCCTGGGAGCCCTTTCCCTGGGAGAAGTCGTCATCCGTCTGGAATCCTGGGCTGAACAAAGCACTTTCTCTGACCTGCACGTGGCAGGCACCATCTAGCTTTGCGCCCAGGGAAAAGGTGGCAACCTTGGGCTCTCAGGTGCCAATGATGGGGCCCGATTAACCCTAGAAATGGAACAATCGCTTTCTGTCCTGGGAGCCTCTTCCCTGGGAGGAGTCTTCATCCGTCTGGAATTCAGGGCTGACAAACGGCACTTTCCCGGATAAGAAAGTTGTACGTGCCGTTGATGTTTGCGCCCACGGAAAAGGTGGCAGCCTTGAACTCTGAGGTGCCAATGATGGGGCACATTGACCCTAGAAAAGGACAATTCGATTTCTGACCTGGCACCTTTTCCCTGGGAGGTGTCTTCGTCCGTCTGGAATTCTGGGCTGAAAAATGGCACTTCCCCGGACCTGCAAGTGGCACGCGCCGTCGAGTTTTGCGCTCAGGGAAAAGGTTGCAGCCTTCGGCTCTCAGCTGCCAATAATGGGTCCCCATTACTCCTAGAAAAGGAGAAATCCATTCCTGTCCTGGCACCTTTTCCCAGGGAGGAATCTTCATCGGTCCGGAATTCTGGAATGAGAAACAGCAATTTCCTGGACCCTCACGTAGCACGCATGGTCGAGCTTTGCGCCCACGGTATAGGAGGCAACCTTGGGCTCTCAGGTGCCAATGATGGAGCCCGATTAACCCTAGAAATGGAACAATCGCTTTCTGTCCTGGGAGCCTCTTCCCTGTGAGGAGTCTTCATCCGTCTGGAATTCAGGGCTGACAAACGGCACTTTCCCTGACAAGAAATTGGTATGTGCCGTTGATGTTTGCGTCCATGGAAAAGGTGGCAGCCTTGAACTCTGAGGTGCCAATGATGGGGCACCATTGACCCTAGAAAAGGACAATTCAATTTCTGACCTGGCACCTTTTCCCTGGGAGGTGTCTTCGTCCGTCTGGAATTCTGGGCTGAAAAATGGCACTTTCTGGGACCAGCACGTGGCACGCACTGTCGTGCTTTGCGCCCAGGGAAAAGGAGGCAACCTCTGGCTCTCAGATGCCAATGACGGGCCCCCATTAACACTAGAAATGGAACAATCGCTTTCTGTCCTGGGAGCCCTTTCCCTGGGAGGAGTCGTCAGCCGTCTGGAATCCTGGGCTGAACAAAGCACTTTCTCTGACCTGCACGTGGCAGGCACCATCTAGCTTTGTGCCCAGGGAAAAGGTGACAGCCTTGGGCTCTCAGGTGCCAACGATGGGTCCCCGTTAACACTAGATAAATAACAATCGCTTTCTGTCCTGGCACCTTTTCCCAGGGAGGAATTTTCGTCCGTCTGGAATTCTGGGCTGAAAAACAGCACTTCCACGGACCTGCAAGTTGAACGCACCGTCGAGCTTTGTGCCCAGGCAAAAGGTGGCAGCCTTGGGCTCTCAGGTGCCAATGATGGGGCCCCATTACCCCTAGAAAAAGAACAATGGCTTTCTGTCCTGGTACCTTTTCCCTGGGAGGAATCTTCATTAGTCTGGAATGCTGTGCTGAAAATGGCTCTTTCCCTTACCCGCATGTGGCACGCACCGTCGAGCTTTGCGCCCAGGGAAAAGGTGGCAACCCTGGGCTCTCAGCTGCAAATTTTGGGGCCCCATTAACCCTAGAAAAGGCACAGTGGCTTTCTGTCCTGGCACCTTTTCCCAGGGAGAAATCTTCGCTGGCCTGGAATTCTGGGATGAGAAACGGCACATTCCCGGACGTGCAAGTGGACGGCACATTCCCGGACGTGCACGCACCGTCGACATTTGCGCCCAGGGAAAAGGTGGCAGTCTTGGGCTCTCAGGTGCCAAAGATGAGGTCCCATTACCCCTAGAAAAAGCACAATGGCTTTCTGTCCTGACACCTTTTCCCAGAGAGGAATCGACTTCCGTCTGGAATTCTGGGCTGAAAAACGGCCCTTTCCCGGACCCGCACAGGGTATGCACCGTCGAGCTTTAGACCCAGGGAAAAGGTGGCAGCCTTGGGCTCTCAGGTGCCAATGATGGGGCCCAATTAGCATTACAAAATACACAATGGCTTTGTCTCCTGGTACCTTTTCCCTCTGAGGAATCTTCATAGGTCTGGAATTCTGGGCTGAAAAATGGCACTTTCCCGGACCCGCACGTGGAACGCTCCGTCGAGTTTTGCGTCCAGGGAAAAGGTGGCAGCCTTGGGCTCTCAGGTGTCAATTTTGGGGCCCCATTAACCCTAGAAAAGGCACAATTGCTTTCTGTCCTGGCACCTTTTCCCTGGGAGAAATCTTCATCGGCCTGGAATTCTGGGATGAGAAACAGCAATTTCCTGGACCCGCAAGTGGCACGCACCGTCGAGCTTTGAGCTCAGGGAAAAGGTTGCAGCCTTCAGCTCTCAGCTGCCAATAATGGGTCCCCATTGCTCCTAGAAAAGGAGAAATCCATTCCTGTCCTGGCACCTTTTCCCAGGGAGGAATCTTCATCAGTCTGGAATTCTGGAATGAGAAACAGCAATTTCCCGGACCCTCACGTAGCACGCATGGTCGAGCTTTGCGCCCACGGTATAGGAGGCAACCTTGGGCTCTCAGGTGCCAATGATGGAGCCCGATTAACCCTAGAAATGGAACAATCGCTTTCTGTCCTGGGAGCCTCTTCCCTGTGAGGAGTCTTCATCCGTCTGGAATTCAGGGCTGACAAACGGCACTTTCCCAGACAAGAAAGGGGTACGCGCCGTTGATGTTTGCACCCACGGAAAAGGTGGCAGCCTTGAACTCTGAGGTGCCAATGATGGGGCACCATTGACCCTAGAAAAGGACAATTCGATTTGTGACCTGGCACCTTTTCCCTGGGAGGTGTCTTCGTCCGTCTGGAATTCTGGGCTGAAAAATGGCACTTCCCCGGACCTGCAAGTGGCACGCGCCGTCGAGCTTTGCGCTCAGGGAAAAGGTTGCAGCCTTCGGCTCTCAGCTGCCAATAATGGGTCCCCATTACTCCTAGAAAAGGAGAAATCCATTCCTGTCCTGGCACCTTTTCCCAGGGAGGAATCTTCATCGGTCTGGAATTCTGGAATGAGAAACGGCAATTTCCCGGACCCTCACGTAGCACGCATGGTCGAGTTTTGCGCCCACGGTATAGGAGGCAACCTTGGGCTCTCAGGTGCCAATGATGGAGCCCGATTAACCCTAGAAATGGAACAATCGCTTTCTGTCCTGGGAGCCTCTTCCCTGGGAGGAGTCTTCATCCGTCTGGAATTCAGGGCTGACAAACGGCACTTTCCCTGACAAGAAATTGGTATGTGCCGTTGATGTTTGCGCCCACGGAAAAGGTGGCAGCCTTGAACTCTGAGGTGCCAATGATGGGGCACCATTGACCCTAGAAAAGGACAATTCGATTTCTGACCTGGCACCTTTTCCCTGGGAGGTGTCTTCGTCCGTCTGGAATTCTGGGCTGAAAAATGGCACTTCCCCGGACCCGCAAGTGGCACACGCTGTCGACATTTGCGCCCAGGCAAAAGGTGGCAGCCTTGGGCTCTCAGGTGCCAATGATGGGGCCCCGTTAACACTAGAAAAGTAACACTTGCTTTCTGTCCTGGCACCTTTTCCCAGGGAGGAATCTTCGTCCGTCTGGAAATCTGGGTTCAGAAATGGCACTGCCCCAAACCCGCACAAGGTACACACCGTCGAGCTTTGCGCCCAGGGAAAAGGGGGCAGCCTTGGGCTCTCAGGTGCCAATGATGGTGCCCCATTACCCCTACAAAAGGCACAATGGCTTTCTGTCCTGGCACCTTTTCCCAGGGAGGAATCTTCATCGGTTTGGAATTCTGGTCTGAGAATCGGCACTTTCCTGGACCCGCAAGTGGAACGCACCATCGAGCTTTGCGCCCAGGGAAAAGGGGGCAGTCTTGGGCTCTCAGGTGCCAATGATGGGGCCCCATTACCTTTACGAAAAGCACAATGGCTTTCTGTCCTGGCACCTTTTCCCTGGGAGGAGTCTTCATTGGTCTGGAATTCTGGGCTGTAAAATGGCACTTTCTGGGACCAGCACGTGGCACGCACTGTCGTGCTTCGCGCCCAGGGAAAAGGAGGCAACCTCTGGCTCTCAGATGCCAATGACGGGCCCCCATTAGCACTAGAAATGGAAAAATTGCTTTATGTCCTGGGAGCCCTTTCCCTGGGAGAAGTCGTCATCCGTCTGGAATCCTGGGCTGAACAAAGCACTTTCTCTGACCTGCACGTGGCAGGCACCATCTAGCTTTGCGCCCAGGGAAAAGGTGGCAACCTTGGGCTCTCAGGTGCCAATGATGGGGCCCGATTAACCCTAGAAATGGAACAATCGCTTTCTGTCCTGGGAGCCTCTTCCCTGGGAGGAGTCTTCATCCGTCTGGAATTCAGGGCTGACAAACGGCACTTTCCCGGATAAGAAAGTTGTACGTGCCGTTGATGTTTGTGCCCACGGAAAAGGTGGCAGCCTTGAACTCTGAGGTGCCAATGATGGGGCACATTGACCCTAGAAAAGGACAATTCGATTTCTGACCTGGCACCTTTTCCCTGGGAGGTGTCTTCGTCCGTCTGGAATTCTGGGCTGAAAAATGGCACTTCCCCGGACCTGCAAGTGGCACGCGCCGTCGAGTTTTGCGCTCAGGGAAAAGGTTGCAGCCTTCGGCTCTCAGCTGCCAATAATGGGTCCCCATTACTCCTAGAAAAGGAGAAATCCATTCCTGTCCTGGCACCTTTTCCCAGGGAGGAATCTTCATCGGTCTGGAATTCTGGAATGAGAAACAGCAATTTCCTGGACCCTCACGTAGCACGCATGGTCGAGCTTTGCGCCCACGGTATAGGAGGCAACCTTGGGCTCTCAGGTGCCAATGATGGAGCCCGATTAACCCTAGAAATGGAACAATCGCTTTCTGTCCTGGGAGCCTCTTCCCTGTGAGGAGTCTTCATCCGTCTGGAATTCAGGGCTGACAAACGGCACTTTCCCTGACAAGAAATTGGTATGTGCCGTTGATGTTTGCGCCCACGGAAAAGGTGGCAGCCTTGAACTCTGAGGTGCCAATGATGGGGCACCATTGACCCTAGAAAAGGACAATTCGATTTCTGACCTGGCACCTTTTCCCTGGGAGGTGTCTTCGTCCGTCTGGAATTCTGGGCTGAAAAATGGCACTTCCCCGGACCCGCAAGTGGCACGCGCTGTCGACATTTGCGCCCAGGCAAAAGGTGGCAGCCTTGGGCTCTCAGGTGCCAATGATGGGGCCCCGTTAACACTAGAAAAGTAACACTTGCTTTCTGTCCTGGCACCTTTTCCCAGGGAGGAATCTTCGTCCGTCTGGAAATCTGGGTTCAGAAATGGCACTGCCCCAAACCCGCACAAGGTACACACCGTCGAGCTTTGCGCCCAGGGAAAAGGGGGCAGCCTTGGGCTCTCAGCTGCCAATGATGGTGCCCCATAACCCCTACAAAAGGCACAATGGCTTTCTGTCCTGGCACCTTTTCCCAGGGAGGAATCTTCATCGGTTTGGAATTCTGGTCTGAGAATCGGCACTTTCCTGGACCCGCAAGTGGAACGCACCATCGAGCTTTGCGCCCAGGGAAAAGGGGGCAGTCTTGGGCTCTCAGGTGCCAATGATGGGGCCCCATTACCTTTACGAAAAGCACAATGGCTTTCTGTCCTGGCACCTTTTCCCTGGGAGGAGTCTTCATTGGTCTGGAATTCTGGGCTGTAAAATGGCACTTTCTGGGACCAGCACGTGGCACGCACTGTCGTGCTTCGCGCCCAGGGAAAAGGAGGCAACCTCTGGCTCTCAGATGCCAATGACGGGCCCCCATTAGCACTAGAAATGGAAAAATCGCTTTATGTCCTGGGAGCCCTTTCCCTGGGAGAAGTCGTCATCCGTCTGGAATCCTGGGCTGAACAAAGCACTTTCTCTGACCTGCACGTGGCAGGCACCATCTAGCTTTGCGCCCAGGGAAAAGGTGGCAACCTTGGGCTCTCAGGTGCCAATGATGGGGCCCGATTAACCCTAGAAATGGAACAATCGCTTTCTGTCCTGGGAGCCTCTTCCCTGGGAGGAGTCTTCATCCGTCTGGAATTCAGGGCTGACAAACGGCACTTTCCCGGATAAGAAAGTTGTACGTGCCGTTGATGTTTGCGCCCACGGAAAAGGTGGCAGCCTTGAACTCTGAGGTACCAATGATGGGGCACCATTGACCCTAGAAAAGGACAATTCGATTTCTGACCTGGCACCTTTTCCCTGGGAGGTGTCTTCGTCCGTCTGGAATTCTGGGCTGAAAAATGGCACTTCCCCGGACCTGCAAGTGGCACGCGCCGTCGAGTTTTGCGCTCAGGGAAAAGGTTGCAGCCTTCGGCTCTCAGCTGCCAATAATGGGTCCCCATTACTCCTAGAAAAGGAGAAATCCATTCCTGTCCTGGCACCTTTTCCCAGGGAGGAATCTTCATCGGTCTGGAATTCTGGAATGAGAAACAGCAATTTCCCGGACCCTCACGTAGCACGCATGGTCGAGTTTTGCGCCCACGGTATAGGAGGCAACCTTGGGCTCTCAGGTGCCAATGATGGAGCCCGATTAACCCTAGAAATGGAACAATCGCTTTCTGTCCTGGGAGCCTCTTCCCTGTGAGGAGTCTTCATCCGTCTGGAATTCAGGGCTGAAAAACGGCACTTTCCCGGATAAGAAAGTGGTACGTGCCGTTGATGTTTGCGCCCACGGAAAAGGTGGCAGCCTTGAACTCTGAGGTGCCAATGATGGGGCACCATTGACCCTAGAAAAGGACAATTCGATTTCTGACCTGGCATCTTTTCCCTGGGAGGTGTCTTCGTCCGTCTGGAATTCTGGGCTGAAAAATGGCACTTCCCCGGACCTGCAAGTGGCACGCGCCGTCGAGCTTTGCGCTCAGGGAAAAGGTTGCAGCCTTCGGCTCTCAGCTGCCAATAATGGGTCCCCATTACTCCTAGAAAAGGAGAAATCCATTCCTGTCCTGGCACCTTTTCCCAGGGAGGAATCTTCATCGGTCTGGAATTCTGGAATGAGAAACGGCAATTTCCCGGACCCTCATGTAGCACGCATGGTCGAGCTTTGCGCCCACGGTATAGGAGGCAACCTTGGGCTCTCAGGTGCCAATGATGGGGCCCGATTAACCCTAGAAATGGAACAATCGCTTTCTGTCCTGGGAGCCTCTTCCCTGTGAGGAGTCTTCATCCGTCTGGAATTCAGGGCTGACAAACGGCACTTTCCCTGACAAGAAATTAGTATGTGCCGTTGATATTTGCGCCCACGGAAAAGGTGGCAGCCTTGAACTCTGAGGTGCCAATGATGGGGCACCATTGACCCTAGAAAAGGACAATTCGATTTGTAACCTGGCACCTTTTCCCTAGGAGGTGTCTTCGTCCGTCTGGAATTCTGGGCTGAAAAATGGCACTTCCCCGGACCCGCAAGTGGCACGCGCTGTCGACATTTGCGCCCAGGCAAAAGGTGGCAGCCTTGGGCTCTCAGGTGCCAATGATGGGCCCCCGTTAACACTAGAAAAGTAACACTTGCTTTCTGTCCTGGCACCTTTTCCCAGGGAGGAATCTTCGTCCGTCTGGAAATCTGGGTTCAGAAATGGCCCTGCCCCAAACCCGCACAAGGTACACACCGTCGAGCTTTGCGCCCAGGGAAAAGGGGGCAGCCTTGGGCTCTCAGGTGCCAATGATGGTGCCCCATTACCCCTACAAAAGGCACAATGGCTTTCTGTCCTGACACCTTTTCCAGAGAGGAATCGTCTTCCGTCTGGAATTCTGGGCTGAAAAACGTCCCTTTCCCGGACCCGCACAGGGTATGCACCGTCGAGCTTTGCACCCAGGGAAAAGGTGGCAGCCTTGGGCTCTCAGGTGCCAATGATGGGGCCCAATTAGCATTACAAAATACACAATGGCTTTGTCTCCTGATACCTTTTCCCTCTGAGGAATCTTCATAGGTCTGGAATTCTGGGCTGAAAAATGGCACTTTCCCGGACCCACACGTGGAACGCTCCGTCGAGCTTTGTGCCCAGGGAAAAGGTGGCAGCCTTGGGCTCTCAGGTGTCCATTTTGGGGCCCCATTAATCCTAGAAAAGGCACAATTGCTTTCTGCCCTGGCACCTTTTCCCTGGGAGGAATCTTCATCGGTCTGGAATTCTGGAATGAGAAACGGCAATTTCCCGGACCCTCACGTAGCACGTATGGTCGAGCTTTGCGCCCAGGGTATAGGAGGCAACCTTGGGCTCTCAGGTGCCAATGATGGGGCCCGATTAACCCTAGAAATGGAACAATCGCTTTCTTTCCTGGGAGCCTCTTCCCTGTGAGGAGTCTTCATCCGTCTGGAATTCAGGGCTGACAAACGGCACTTTCCCTGACAAGAAATTAGTATGTGCCGTTGATATTTGCGCCCACGGAAAAGGTGGCAGCCTTGAACTCTGAGGTGCCAATGATGGGGCACCATTGACCCTAGAAAAGGACAATTCGATTTGTAACCTGGCACCTTTTCCCTAGGAGGTGTCTTCGTCCGTCTGGAATTCTGGGCTGAAAAATGGCACTTCCCCGGACCCACAAGTGGCATGCGCTGTCGACATTTGCGCCCAGGCAAAAGGTGGCAGCCTTGGGCTCTCAGGTGCCAATGATGGGCCCCCGTTAACACTAGAAAAGTAACACTTGCTTTCTGTCCTGGCACCTTTTCCCAGGGAGGAATCTTCGTCCGTCTGGAAATCTGGGTTCAGAAATGGCCCTGCCCCAAACCCGCACAAGGTACACACCGTCGAGCTTTGCGCCCAGGGAAAAGGGGGCAGCCTTGGGCTCTCAGGTGCCAATGATGGTGCCCCATTACCCCTACAAAAGGCACAATGGCTTTCTGTCCTGGCACCTTTTCCCAGGGAGGAATCTTCATCGGTTTGGAATTCTGGTCTGAGAATCGGCACTTTCCTGGACCCGCAAGTGGAACGCACCATCGAGCTTTGCGTCCAGGGAAAAGGTGGCAGTCTTGGGCTCTCAGGTGCCAATGATGGGGCCCCATTACCTTTACGAAAAGCACAATGGCTTTCTGTCCTGGCACCTTTTCCCTGGGAGGAGTCTTCATTGGTCTGGAATTCTGGGCTGTAAAATGGCACTTTCTGGGACCAGCACGTGGCACGCACTGTCGTGCTTTGCGCCCAGGGAAAAGGAGGCAACCTCTGGCTCTCAGATGCCAATGACGGGCCCCCATTAGCAATAGAAATGGAAAAATCGCTTTATGTCCTGGGAGCCCTTTCCGTGGGAGGAGTCGTCATCCGTCTGGAATCCTGGGCTGAACAAAGCACTTTCTCTGACCTGCACGTGGCAGGCACCATCTAGCTTTGCGCCCAGGGAAAAGGTGGCAACCTTGGGCTCTCAGGTGCCAATAATGGGTCCCCATTACTCCTAGAAAAGGAGAAATCCATTCCTGTCCTGGCACCTTTTCCCAGGGAGGAATCTCCATCAATCTGGAATTCTGGAATGAGAAACGGCACTTTCCCGGACCCGCACGTGGAACGCTCCGTCGAGCTTTGCGCCCAGGGAAAAGGGGGCAGCCTTGGGCTCTCAGCTGCCAATTTTGGGCCCCATTAACCCTAGAAAAGGCACAATCACTTTCTGTCCTGGCACCTTTTCCCTGGGAGAAATCTTCGCTGGCCTGGAATTCTGGGATGAGAAACGGCACATTCCCGGACTTGCAAGTGGCACGCGCCGTCGACATTTGCGCCCAGGGAAAAGGTGACAGCCTTGTGCTCTCAGGTGCCAAAGATGAGGTCCCATTACCCCTAGAAAAGGCACAATGGCTTTCTGTTCTGACACCTTTTCCCAGAGAGGAATCGACTTCCGTCTGGAATTCTGGGCTGAAAAACGGCCCTTTCCCAAACCCGCACAGGGTATGCACCGTCGAGCTTTGCACCCAGGGAAAAGGTGGCAGCCTTGGGCTCGCAGGTGCCAATGATGGGGCCCAATTAGCATTACAAAATACACAATGGTTTGTCTCCTGGTACCTTTTCCCTCTGAGGAATCTTCATAGGTCTGGAATTCTGGGCTGAAAAATGGCACTTTCCTGGACCCGCACGTGGAACGCTCCGTCGAGCTTTGCGCCCAGAGAAAAGGTGGCAGCCTTGGGCTCTCAGGTGTCAATTTTGGGGCCCCATTAACCCTAGAAAACGCACAATTGCTTTCTGTCCTGGCACCTTTTCTCTGGGAGAAATCTTCATCGGCCTGGAATTCTGGGATGAGAAACAGCACATTCCTGGACCCGCAAGTGGCACGCACTGTCGAGCTTTGCGCTCAGGGAAAAGGTTGCAGCCTTGGGCTCTCAGGTGTCAATGATGGAGCCCCATTAACCCTAGAAAAGGAACAATCGCTTTCTGTCCTGACACCTTTTCCCAGGGAGGAATCTTCATCCGTCTGGAATTCTGGAATGAGAAACGGCAATTTCCCGGACCCTCACGTAGCACGCATGGTCGAGCTTTGCGCCCAGGGTATAGGAGGCAACCTTGGGCTCTCAGGTGCCAATGATGGGGCCCGATTAACCCTAGAAATGGAACAATTGCTTTCTGTCCTGGGAGCCTCTTCCCTGTGAGGAGTCTTCATCTGTCTGGAATTGAGGGCTGACAAACGGCACTTTCCCAGACAAGAAAGTGGTACGCGCCGTTGATGTTTGCGCCCACGGAAAAGGTGGCAGCCTTGAACTCTGAGGTGCCAATGATGGGGCACCATTGACCCTAGAAAAGGACAATTCGATTTGTGACCTGGCACCTTTTCCCTGGGAGGTGTCTTCGTCCGTCTGGAATTCTGGGCTGAAAAATGGCACTTCCCCGGAACCGCAAGTGGCACGCGCCGTCGACATTTGCGCCCAGGCAAAAGGTGGCAGCCTTGGGCTCTCAGGTGCCAATGATGGGGCCCCGTTAACACTAGAAAAATAACACTTGCTTTCTATCCTGGCATCTTTTCCCAGAGAGGAATCTTCGTCCGTCTGGAAATCTGGGTTCAAAAATGGCACTGCCCCAAACCCGCACGTGGCAGGCACCATCTAGCTTCGCGCCCAGGGAAAAGGGGGCAGCCTTGGGCTTTCAGGTGCCAATGATGGTGCCCCATTACCCCTACAAAAGGCACAATGGCTTTCTGTCCTGACACCTTTTCCCAGGGTGGAATCTTCATCGGTCTGGAATTCTGGAATGAGAAACGGCAATTTCCCGGACCCTCACGTAGCACGCATGGTCGAGCTTTGCGCCCAGGGTATAGGAGGCAACCTTGGGCTCTCAGGTGCCAATGATGGGGCCCGATTAACCCTAGAAATGGAACAATCGCTTTCTGTCCTGGGAGCCTCTTCCCTGTGAGGAGTCTTCATCTGTCTGGAATTCAGGGCTGACAAACGGCACTTTCCCAGACAAGAAAGGGGTACGCGCCGTTGATGTTTGCACCCAAGGAAAAGGTGGCAGCCTTGAACTCTCAGGTGCCAATGATGGGGCACCACTGACCCTAGAAAAGGACAATTCGATTTGTGACCTGGCACCTTTTCCCTGGGAGGTGTCTTCGTCCTTCTGGAATTCTGGGCTGAAAAATGGCACTTCCTCGGACCCGGAAGTGACACGCGCCGTCGACATTTGCACCCGGGCAAAAGGTGGCAGCCTTGGGCTCTCGGGTGCCAATGATGGGGCCCCATTACCCCTACAAAAGGCACAATGGCTTTCTGTCCTGGCACCTTTTCCCAGGGAGGATTCTTCATCGGTTTGGAATTCTGGTCTGAGAATCGGCACTCTCCTGGACCCGCAAGTGGAACGCACCATCGAGCTTTGCGTCCAGGGAAAAGGTGGTAGTCTTGGGTTTTCAGGTGCCAATGATGGGGCCCCATTACCTTTACAAAAAGTACAATGGCTTTCTGTCCTGACACCTTTTCCCTGGGAGGAGTCTTCATTGGTCTGGAATTCTGGGCTGTAAAATGGCACTTTCTGGGACCAGCACGTGGCACGCACTGTCGTGCTTTGCGCACAGGGAAAAGGAGGCAACCTCTGGCTCTCAGATGCCAATGACGGGCCCTCATTAACACTAGAAATGGAACAATCGCTTTCTGTCCTGGGAGCCCTTTCCCTGGGAGGAGTCGTCATCCGTCTGGAATCCTGGGCTGAACAAAGCACTTTCTCTGATCCGCACGTGGCAGGCACCATCTAGCTTTGTGCCCAGGGAAAAGGGGGCAGCCTTGGGCTCTCAGGTGCCAGTGATGGTGCCCCATTACCCCTACAAAAGGCAGAATGGCTTTCTCTCCTGGCACCTTTTCCCAGGGAGGAATCTTCATCGGTTTGGAATTCTGGTCTGAGAATCGGCACTTTCCTGGACCCGCAAGTGGAACGCACCATCGAGCTTTGCGTCCAGGGAAAAGGTGACAGTCTTGGGCTCTCAGGTGCCAATGATGGGGCCCCATTACCTTTACAAAAAACACAATGGCTTTCTGTCCTGGCACCTTTTCCCTGGGAGGAGTCTTCATTGGTCTGGAATTCTGGGCTGTAAAATGGCACTTTCTGGGACGAGCACGCGCACGCACTGTCGTGCTTTACGCCCAGGGAAAAGGAGGCAACCTCTGGCTCTCAGATGCCAATGACGGGCCCCCATTAACACTAGAAATGGAACAATCGCTTTCTGTCCTGTGAGCCCTTTCTCTGGGAGGAGTCGTCATCCATCTGGAATTCTGGGCTGAACAAAGGTCTTTCTCTGACCTACAAGTGGCAGGCACCATCTAGCATTGTGCCCAGGGAAAAGGTGGCAGCCTTGGGCTCTCAGGTGCCAATGATGGGTCCCCATTAACACTAGATAAATAACAATCGCTTTCTGTCCTGGCACCTTTTCCCTGGGAGGAATTTTCGTCCGTCTGGAATTCTGGGCTGAAAAACGGCAATTTCCGGGACCCTCACGTAGCACGCATGGTCGAGCTTTGCGCCCAGGGTATAGGAGGCAACCTTGGGCTCTCAGGTGCCAATGATGGGAGCCGATTAAGCCTAGAAATGGAACAATCGCTTTCTGTCCTGGGAGCCTCTTCCCTGTGAGGAGTCTTCATCCGTCTGGAATTCAGGGCTGAAAAACGGCACTTTCCCGGATCCGCACAGGATATGCACCGTCGAGCTTTGCGCCCAGGGAAAAGGTGGCAGCCTTGGGCTCTCAGGTGTCAATTTTGAGGCCCCATTAACCCTAGAAAAGGCACAATTGCTTTCTGCCCTGGCACCTTTTCCCTGGGAGAAATCTTCATCGGCCTGGAATTCTGGGATGAGAAACAGCACATTCCTGGACCCGCAAGTGGCACGCACCATCGAGCTTTGCGCTCAGGGAAAAGGGGGCAGCCTTGGGCTCTCAGGTGCCAATGATGGGTCCCCATTACTCCTAGAAAAGGAAAAATCCATTCCTGTCCTGGCACCTTTTCCCAGGGAGGAATCTTCATCGGTCTGGAATTCTGGAATGAGAAACGGCAATTTCCCGGACCCTCACGTAGCACGCATGGTCGAGCTTTGCGCCCAGGGAAGAGGAGGCAACCTCTGGCTCTCAGATGCCAATGACGGGGCCCCATTAACACTAGAAATGGAACAATCGCTTTCTGTCCTGGGAGCCTCTTCCCTGTGAGGAGTCTTCATCCGTCTGGAATTCAGGGCTGACAAACGGCACTTTCCCAGACAAGAAAGTGGTCCGCGCCGTTGATGTTTGCGCCCACGGAAAAGGTGGCAGCCTTGAACTCTGAGGCGCCAATGATGGGGCACCATTGAACCTAGAAAAGGACAATTCGATTTCTGACCTGGCACCTTTTCCCTGGGAGGTGTCTTCGTCCGTCTGGAATTCTGGGCTGAAAAATGGCACTTCCCCGGACCCGCAAGTGGCACGCGCCGTCGACATTTGTGCCCAGGCAAAAGGTGGCAGCCTTGGGCTTTCAGGTGCCAATGATGGGGCCCCGTTAACACTAGAAAAATAACGCTTTCTGTCCTGGCACCTTTTCCCTGGGAGGAATCTTCGTCCGTCTGGAAATCTGGGCTGCAAAATGGCACTGCCCCAAACCCGCACAAGGTACACACCGTCGAACTTTGCGCCCAGGGAAAAGGTGGCAGCCTTGGGCTCTCAGGTGTCAATTTTGAGGCCCCATTAACCCTAGAAAAGGCACAATTGCTTTCTGCCCTGGCACCTTTTCCCTGGGAGAAATCTTCATCGGCCTGGAATTCTGGGATGAGAAACAGCACATTCCTGGACCCGCAAGTGGCACGCACCATCGAGCTTTGCGCTCAGGGAAAAGGGGGCAGCCTTCAGCTCTCAGGTGCCAATGATGGGTCCCCATTACTCCTAGAAAAGGAAAAATCCATTCCTGTCCTGGCACCTTTTCCCAGGGAGGAATCTTCATCGGTCTGGAATTCTGGAATGAGAAACGGCAATTTCCCGGACCCTCACGTAGCACGCATGGTCGAGCTTTGCGCCCAGGGAAAAGGAGGCAACCTCTGGCTCTCAGATGCCAATGACGGGCCCCCATTAACACTAGAAATGGAACAATCGCTTTCTGTCCTGGGAGCCTCTTCCCTGTGAGGAGTCTTCATCCGTCTGGAATTCAGGGCTGACAAACGGCACTTTCCCAGACAAGAAAGTGCTACGTGCCGTTGATGTTTGCACCCAAGGAAAAGGTGGCAGCCTTGAACTCTGAGGTGCCAATGATGGGGCACCATTGACCCTAGAAAAGGACAATTCGATTTCTGACCTGGCACCTTTTCCCTGGGAGGTGTCTTCGTCCGTCTGGAATTCTGGGCTGAAAAATGGCACTTCCCCGGACCCGGAAGTGACACGCGCCGTCGACATTTGCACCCGGGCAAAAGGTGGCAGCCTTGGGCTCTCAGGTGCCAATGATGGGGCCCCGTTAACACTAGAAAAATAACACTTGCTTTCTGTCCTGGCACCTTTTCCCAGGGAGGAATCTTCGTCCGCCTGGAAATCTGGGTTCAAAAATGGCACTGCCCCAAACCCGCACAAGGTGCACACTGTCGAGCTTTGCGCCCAGGGAAAAGGGGGCAGCCTTGGGCTCTCGGGTGCCAGTGATGGGGCCCCATTACCCCTTCAAAAGGCACAATGGCTTTCTGTCCTGGCACCTTTTCCCAGGGAGGAGTCTTCATCGGTTTGGAATTCTGGTCTGAGAATCGGCACTTTCCTGGACCCGCAAGTGGAACGCACCATCGAGCTTTGCGTCCAGGGAAAAGGTGGTAGTCTTGGGTTTTCAGGTGCCAATGATGGGGCCCCATTACCTTTACAAAAAGTACAATGGCTTTCTGTCCTGACACCTTTTCCCTGGGAGGAGTCTTCATTGGTCTGGAATTCTGGGCTGTAAAATGGCACTTTCTGGGACCAGCACGTGGCACGCACTGTCGTGCTTTGCGCCCAGGGAAAAGGAGGCAACCTCTGGCTCTCAGATGCCAATGACGGGCCCCCATTAACACTAGAAATGGAACAATCGCTTTCTGTCCTGGGAGCCCTTTCCCTGGGAAGAGTCGTCATCCGTCTGGAATCCTGGGCTGAACAAAGCACTTTCTCTGACCCGCACGTGGAAGGCACCATCTAGCTTTGCGCCCAGGGAAAAGGGGGCAGCCTTGGGCTCTCAGGTGCCAATGATGGGGCCCCATTACCCCTACAAAAGGCAGAATGGCTTTCTCTCCTGGCACCTTTTCCCAGGGAGGAATCTTCATCGGTTTGGAATTCTGGTCTGAGAATCGGCACTTTCCTGGACCCGCAAGTGGAAAGCACCATCGAGCTTTGCGTCCAGGGAAAAGGTGACAGTCTTGGGCTCTCAGGTGCCAATGATGGGGCCCCATTACCTTTACAAAAAACACAATGGCTTTCTGTCCTGGCACCATTTCCCTGGGAGGAGTCTTCATTGGTCTGGAATTCTGGGCTGTAAAATGGCACTTTCTGGGACCAGCACGCGCACGCACTGTCATGCTTTACGCCCAGGGAAAAGGAGGCAACCTCTGGCTCTCAGATGCCAATGACGGGCCCCCATTAACACTAGAAATGGAACAATCACTTTCTGTCCTGGGAGCCCTTTCCCTGGGAGGAGTCGTCATCCATCTGGAATTCTGGCCTGAACAAAGGTCTTTCTCTGACCTACAAGTGGCAGGCACCATCTAGCATTGTGCCCAGGGAAAAGGTGGCAGCCTTGGGCTCTCAGGTGCCAATGATGGGTCCCCATTAACACTAGATAAATAACAATCGCTTTCTGTCCTGGCACCTTTTCCCTGGGAGGAATTTTCGTCCGTCTGGAATTCTGGGCTGAAAAACGGCACTTCCCCGGACCTGCAAGTTGAACGCACCGTCGAGCTTTGCGCCCAGGCAAAAGGTGGCAGCCTTGGGCTCTCAGGTGCCAATGATGGGCCCCATTACCCCTAGAAAAAGAATAATCGTTTCCTGTCCTGGCACCTTTTCCCTGGGAGGAATCTTCATTGGTCTGGAATTCTGGGCTGAAAACGGCTCTTTCCCTTACCCGCATGCGGCACGCACCGTCGAGCTTTGCGCCCAGGGAAAAGGTGGCAGCCCTGGGCTCTCAGCTGCCAATTTTGGGGCCCCATTAACCCTAGAAAAGGCACAATGGCTTTCTGTCCTGGCACCTTTTCCCAGGGAGAAATCTTCGCTGGCCTGGAATTCTGGGATGAGAAACGGCACATTCCCGGACTTGCAAGTGGCACGCGCCGTCGACATTTGCGCCCAGGGAAAAGGTGGCAGCCTTGGGCTCTCAGGTGCCAAAGATGAGGCCCCATTACCCCTAGAAAAGGCACAATGGCTTTCTGTCCTGACACCTTTTCCTAGAGAGGAATCGACTTCCATCTGGAATTCTGGGCTGAAAAACGTCCCTTTCCCGGATCCGCACAGGCTATGCACCGTCGAGCTTTGCACCCAGGGAAAAGGTGGCAGCCTTGGGCTCTCAGGTGCCAATGATGGGGCCCAATTAGCATTACAAAAAACACAATGGCTTTGTCTCCTGGTACCTTTTCCCTCTGAGGAATCTTCATAGGTCTGGAATTCTGGGCTGCAAAATGGCACTTTCCTGGACCCGCACGTGGAACGCTCCGTCGAGCTTTGCGCCCAGGGAAAAGGTGGCAGCCTTGGGCTCCCAGGTATCAATTTTGGGGCCCCATTAACCCTAGAAAAGGCACAATTGCTTTCTGCCCTGGCACCTTTTCCCTGGGAGAAATCTTCATCGGCCTGGAATTCTGGGATGAGAAACAGCACATTCCTGGACCCGCAAGTGGCACGCACCGTCGAGCTTTTCGCTCAGGGAAAAGGTTGCAGCCTTGGGCTCTCAGGTGTCAATGATGGAGCCCCATTAACCCTAGAAAAGGAACAATCGCTTTCTCTCCTGACACCTTTTCCCAGGGAGGAATCTTCATCGGTGTGGAATTCTGGAATGAGAAACGGTAATTTCCGGGACCCTCACGTAGCACGCATGGTCGAGCTTTGCGCCCAGGGTATAGGAGGCAACCTTGGGCTCTCAGGTGCCAATGATGGGAGCCGATTAAGCCTAGAAATGGAACAATCGCTTTCTGTCCTGGGAGCCTCTTCCCTGTGAGGAGTCTTCATCCGTCTGGAATTCAGGGCTGACAAACGGCACTTTCCCGGACAAGAAAGTGGTATGTGCCGTTTATGTTTGCGCCCACGGAAAAGGTGGCAGCCTTGAACTCTCAGGTGCCAATGATGGGGCACCACTGACCCTAGAAAAGGACAATTCGATTTCTGACCTGGCACCTTTTCCCTGGGAGGTGTCTTCGTCCGTCTGGAATTCTGGGCTGAAAAATGGCACTTCCCCGGACCCGCAAGTGGCACGTGCCGTCGCCATTTGCACCCAGGGAAAAGGTTGCAGCCTTGGGCTCTCAGGTGCCAATGATGGGGCCCCGTTAACACTAGAAAAATAACACTTGCTTTCTGTCCTGGCACCTTTTCCCAGGGAGGAATCTTCGTCCGCCTGGAAATCTGGGTTCAGAAATGGCACTGCCCCAAACCCGCACAAGGTACACACCGTCGAGCTTTGCGCCCAGGGAAACGGGGGCAGCCTTGGGCTCTCGGGTGCCAATGATGGGGCCCCATTACCCCTAGAAAAGGCACAATGGCTTTCTGTCCTGGCACTTTTCCCAGGGAGGAATCTTCATCGGTTTGGAATTCTGGTCTGAGAATCGGCACTTTCCTGGACCCGCAAGTGGAACGCACCATCGAGCTTTGCATCCAGGGAAAAGGTGGCACTCTTGAACTCTCAGGTGCCAATGATGGGGCCCCATTACCTTTACAAAAAACACAATGGCTTTCTGTCCTAACACCTTTTCCCTGGGAGGAGTCTTCATTGGTCTGGAATTCAGGGCTGTAAAATGGCACTTTCTAGGACCAGCACGCGCACGCACTGTCGTGCTTTACGCCCAGGGAAAAGGAGGCAACCTCTGGCTCTCAGATGCCAATGACGGGCCCCCATTAACACTAGAAATGGAACAATCGCTTTATGTCCTGGGAGCCCTTTCCCTGGGAAGAGTCGTCATCCGTCTGGAATCCTGGGCTGAACAAAGCACTTTCTCTGACCTGCACGTGGCAGGCACCATCTAGCTTTGCGCCCAGGGAAAAGGGGGCAGCCTTGGGCTCTCAGGTGCCAATGATGGGGCCCCATTAACACTAGAAAAATAACACTTGCTTTCTGTCCTGGCACCTTTTCCCAGGGAGGAATCTTTGTCCGCCTGGAAATTTGGGTTCAAAAATGGCACTGCCCCAAACCCGCACAAGGTACACTCCGTCGAGCTTTGCGCCCAGGGAAAAGGAGGCAGCCTTGGGCTCTCAGGTGCCAATGATGGGGCCCCTTTACCCCTACAAAAGGCACAATGACTTTCTGTCCTGGCACCTTTTCCCAGGGAGGAATCTTCATCGGTTTGCAATTCTGGTCTGAGAATCGGCACTTTCCTGGACCTGCAAGTGGAACGCACCATCGAGCTTTGCGTCCAGGGAAAAGGTGGAAGTCTTGGGCTCTCAGGTGCCAATGATGGGGCCCCATTACCTTTACAAAAAGCACAATGGCTTTCTGTCCTGGCACCTTTTCACTGGGAGGAGTCTTCATTGGTCTGGAATTCTGGGCTGTAAAATGGCACTTTCTGGGACCAGCACGTGGCAAGCACTGTCGTGCTTTGCGCCCAGGGAAAAGGAGGCAACCTCTGGCTCTCAGATGCCAATGACGGGCCCTCATTAACACTAGAAATGGAACAATCGCTTTCTCTCCTGGGAGCCTTTTCCCTGGGAGGAGTCATCATCCGGCTGGAATCCTGGGCTGAACAAAGCACTTTCTCTGACCTACAAGTGGCAGGCACCATCTAGCTTTGTGCCCAGGGAAAAGGTGGCAGCCTTGGGCTCTCAGGTGCCAATGATGGGACCCCGTTAACACTAGATAAATAACAATCGCTTTCTGTCCTGGCACCTTTTCCCTGGGAGGAATTTTCGTCCGTCTGGAATTCTGGGCTGAAAAACGGCACTTCCCTGGACCTGCAAGTGGAACGCACCGGCAAGCTTTGTGCCCAGGCAAAAGGTGGCACCCTTGGGCTCTAAGGTGCCAATGATGGGCCCTTTTACCCCTAGAAAAAGAACAATCGTTTCCTGTCCTGGCACCTTTTCCCTGGGAGGAATCTTCATTGGTCTGGAATTCTGGGCTGAAAACGGCTCTTTCCCTTACCCGCATGCGGCACGCACCGTCGAGCTTTGCGCCCAGGGAAAAGGTGGCAGCCCTGGGCTCTCAGCTGCCAATTTTGGGGCCCCATTACCCCTAGAAAAGGCACAATGGCTTTCTGTCCTGGCACCTTTTCCCAGGGAGAAATCTTCGCTGGCCTGGAATTCTGGGATGAGAAACGGCACATTCCCGGACTTGCAAGTGGCACGCGCCGTCGACATTTGCGCCCAGGGAAAAGGTGGCAGCCTTGGGCTCTCAGGTGCCAAAGATGAGGCCCCATTACCCCTAGAAAAGGCACAATGGCTTTCTGTCCTGACACCTTTTCCTAGAGAGGAATCGACTTCCATCTGGAATTCTGGGCTGAAAAACGTCCCTTTCCCGGACCCGCACAGGCTATGCACCGTCGAGCTTTGCACCCAGGGAAAAGGTGGCAGCCTTGGGCTTTCAGGTGCCAATGATGGGGCCCAATTAGCATTACAAAATACACAATGGCTTTGTCTCCTGGTACCTTTTCCCTCTGAGGAATCTTCATAGGTCTGGAATTCTGGGCTGAAAAATGGCACTTTCCCGGACCTGCACGTGGAACGCTCCGTCGAGCTTTGCGCCCAGGGAAAAGGTGGCAGCCTTGGGCTCCCAGGTATCAATTTTGGGGCCCCATTAACCCTAGAAAAGGCACAATTGCTTTCTGCCCTGGCACCTTTTCCCTGGGAGAAATCTTCATCGGCCTGGAATTCTGGGATGAGAAACAGCACTTTCCTGGACTCGCAAGTGGCACGCACCGTCGAGCTTTGCGCTCAGGGAAAAGGTGGCAGCCTTCGGCTCTCAGGTGCCAATGATGGGTCCCCATTACTCCTAGAAAAGGAGAAATCCATTCCTGTCCTGGCACCTTTTCCCAGGGAGGAATCTTCATCGGTCTGGAATTCTGGAATGAGAAACGGCAATTTCCCGGACCCTCACGTAGCACGCATG
The DNA here is from genome assembly GCF_047495875.1 of Pithys albifrons albifrons. Classification (NCBI taxonomy): domain Eukaryota; kingdom Metazoa; phylum Chordata; class Aves; order Passeriformes; family Thamnophilidae; genus Pithys; species Pithys albifrons. The sequence continues at coordinate 92,510 of NC_092493.1, forward strand.
GTCGAGCTTTGCGCCCAGGGAAAAGGAGGCAACCTCTGGCTCTCAGATGCCAATGACGGGCCCCCATTAACACTAGAAATGGAACAATTGCTTTCTTTCCTGGGAGCCTCTTCCCTGTGAGGAGTCTTCATCCGTCTGGAATTCAGGGCTGACAAACGGCACTTTCCCAGACAAGAAAGTGGTACGCACCCTTGATGTTTGCACCCACGGAAAAGGTGGCAGCCTTGAACTCTGAGGTGCCAATGATGGGGCACCATTGACCCTAGAAAAGGACAATTTGATTTCTGACCTGGCACCTTTTCCCTGGGAGGTGTCTTCGTCCGTCTGGAATTCTGGGCTGAAAAATGGCACTTCCCCGGACCCGGAAGTGACACGCGCCGTCGACATTTGCACCCGGGCAAAAGGTGGCAGCTTTGGGCTCTCAGGTGCCAATGATGGGGCCCCGTTAACACTAGAAAAATAACACTTGCTTTCTGTCCTGGCACCTTTTCCCAGGGAGGAATCTTCGTCCGCCTGGAAATCTGGGTTCAAAAATGGCACTGCCCCAAACCCGCACAAGGTACACACCGTCGAGCTTTGCGCCCAGGGAAAAGGGGGCAGCCTTGGGCTCTCGGGTGCCAATGATGGGGCCCCATTACCCCTACAAAAGGCAGAATGGCTTTCTGTCCTGGCACCTTTTCCCAGGGAGGAGTCTTCATCGGTTTGGAATTCTGGTCTGAGAATCGGCACTTTCCTGGACCCGCAAGTGGAACGCACCATCGAGCTTTGCACCCAGGGAAAAGGTGGCAGCCTTGGGCTCTCAGATGCCAATGATTGGGCCCAATTAGCATTACAAAATACACAATGGCTTTGTCTCCTGGTACCTTTTCCCTGGGAGGAATCTTCATAGGTCTGGAATTCTGGGCTGAAAAATGGCACTTTCCCAGACCCGCACGTGGAACGCTCCGTCGAGCTTTGCGCCCAGGGAAAAGGTGGCAGCCTTGGGCTCTCAGGTGTCAATTTTGAGGCCCCATTAACCTTAGAAAAGGCACAATTGCTTTCTGCCCTGGCACTTTTTCCCTGGGAGAAATCTTCATCGGCCTGGAATTCTGGGATGAGAAACAGCACATTCCTGGACCCGCAAGTGGCATGCACCATCGAGCTTTGCGCTCAGGGTAAAGGGGGCAGCCTTGCCTCTCAGGTGCCAATGATGGGTCCCCATTACTCCTAGAAAAGGAGAAATCCATTCCTGTCCTGGCACCTTTTCCCAGGGTGGACTCTTCATCGGTCTGGAATTCTGGAATGAGAAACGGCAATTTCCCGGACCCTCACGTAGCACGCATGGTCGAGCTTTGCGCCCAGGGAAAAGGAGGCAACCTCTGGCTCTCAGATGCCAATGACGGGCCCCCATTAACACTAGAAATGGAACAATCGCTTTCTGTCCTGGGAGCCTCTTCCCTGTGAGGAGTCTTCATCCGTCTGGAATTCAGGGCTGACAAACGGCACTTTCCCAGACAAGAAAGTGGTACGCGCCCTTGATGTTTGCACCCACGGAAAAGGTGGCAGCCTTGAACTCTGAGGTGCCAATGATGGGGCACCATTGACCCTAGAAAAGGACAATTTGATTTCTGACCTGGCACCTTTTCCCTGGGAGGTGTCTTCGTCCGTCTGGAATTCTGGGCTGAAAAATGGCACTTCCCCGGACCCGGAAGTGACACGCGCCGTCGACATTTGCACCCGGGCAAAAGGTGGCAGCCTTGGGCTCTCAGGTGCCAATGATGGGGCCCCGTTAATACTAGAAAAATAACACTTGCTTTCTTTCCTGGCACCTTTTCCCAGGGAGGAATCTTCGTCCGCCTGGAAATCTGGGTTCAAAAATGGCACTGCCCCAAACCCGCACAAGGTACACACCGTCGAGCTTTGCGCCCAGGGAAAAGGGGGCAGCCTTGGGCTCTCGGGTGCCAATGATGGGGCCCCATTACCCCTACAAAAGGCACAATGGCTTTCTGTCCTGGCACCTTTTCCCAGGGAGGAGTCTTCATCGGTTTGGAATTCTGGTCTGAGAATCGGCACTTTCCTGGACCCGCAAGTGGAACGCACCATCGAGCTTTGCGTCCAGGGAAAAGGTGGCAGTCTTGGGCTCTCAGGTGCCAATGATGGGGCCCCATTACCTTTGCAAAAAGCACAATGGCTTTCTGTCCTGACACCTTTTCCCTGGGAGGAGTCTTCATTGGTCTGGAATTCTGGGCTGTAAAATAGCACTTTCTGGGACCAGCACGTGGCACGCACTGTCGTGCTTTGCGCCCAGGGAAAAGGAGGCAACCTCTGGCTCTCAGATGCCAATGACGGGCCCTCATTAACACTAGAAATGGAACAATCGCTTTCTGTCCTGGGAGCCCTTTCCCTGGGAGGAGTCGTCATCCGTCCGGAATCCTGGGCTGAACAAAGCACTTTCTCTGACCCGCACGTGGAAGGCACCATCTAGCTTTGCGCCCAGGGAAAAGGGGGCAGCCTTGGGCTCTCAGGTGCCAGTGATGGTGCCCCATTACCCCTACAAAAGGCAGAATGGCTTTCTCTCCTGGCACCTTTTCCTAGGGAGGAATCTTCATCGGTTTGGAATTCTGGTCTGAGAATCGGCACTTTCCTGGACCCGCAAGTGGAACGCACCATCGAGCTTTGCGTCCAGGGAAAAGGTGGCAGTCTTGGGCTCTCAGGTGCCAATGATGGGGCCCCATTACCTTTGCAAAAAGCACAATGGCTTTCTGTCCTGGCACCTTTTCCCTGGGAGGAGTCTTCATTGGTCTGGAATTCTGGGCTGTAAAATGGCACTTTCTGGGACGAGCACGCGCACGCACTGTCGTGCTTTACGCCCAGGGAAAAGGAGGCAACCTCTGGCTCTCAGATGCCAATGACGGGCCCCCATTAACACTAGAAATGGAACAATCGCTTTCTGTCCTGGGAGCCCTTTCCCTGGGAGGAGTCGTCATCCATCTGGAATTCTGGCCTGAACAAAGGTCTTTCTCTGACCTACAAGTGGCAGGCACCATCTAGCATTGTGCCCAGGGAAAAGGTGGCAGCCTTGGGCTCTCAGGTGCCAATGATGGGTCCCCATTAACACTAGATAAATAACAATCGCTTTCTGTCCTGGCACCTTTTCCCTGGGAGGAATTTTCGTCCGTCTGGAATTCTGGGCTGAAAAACGGCACTTCCCCGGACCTGCAAGTTGAACGCACCGTCGAGCTTTGTGCCCAGGCAAAAGGTGGCAGCCTTGGGCTCTCAGGTGCCAATGATGGGCCCCATTACCCCTAGAAAAAGAATAATCGTTTCCTGTCCTGGCACCTTTTCCCTGGGAGGAATCTTCATTGGTCTGGAATTCTGGGCTGAAAACGGCTCTTTCCCTTACCCGCATGCGGCACGCACCGTCGAGCTTTGCGCCCAGGGAAAAGGTGGCAGCCCTGGGCTCTCAGCTGCCAATTTTGGGGCCCCATTAACCCTAGAAAAGGCACAATGGCTTTCTGTCCTGGCACCTTTTCCCAGGGAGAAATCTTCGCTGGCCTGGAATTCTGGGATGAGAAACGGCACATTCCCGGACTTGCAAGTGGCACGCGCCGTCGACATTTGCGCCCAGGGAAAAGGTGGCAGCCTTGGGCTCTCAGGTGCCAAAGATGAGGCCCCATTACCCCTAGAAAAGGCACAATGGCTTTCTGTCCTGACACCTTTTCCTAGAGAGGAATCGACTTCCATCTGGAATTCTGGGCTGAAAAACGTCCCTTTCCCGGACCCGCACAGGCTATGCACCGTCGAGCTTTGCACCCAGGGAAAAGGTGGCAGCCTTGGGCTTTCAGGTGCCAATGATGGGGCCCAATTAGCATTACAAAATACACAATGGCTTTGTCTCCTGGTACCTTTTCCCTCTGAGGAATCTTCATAGGTCTGGAATTCTGGGCTGCAAAATGGCACTTTCCCGGACCCGCACGTGGAACGCTCCGTCGAGCTTTGCGCCCAGGGAAAAGGTGGTAGCCTTGGGCTCCCAGGTATCAATTTTGGGGCCCCATTAACCCTAGAAAAGGCACAATTGCTTTCTGCCCTGGCACCTTTTCCCTGGGAGAAATCTTCATCGGCCTGGAATTCTGGGATGAGAAACAGCACATTCCTGGACCCGCAAGTGGCACGCACCGTCGAGCTTTTCGCTCAGGGAAAAGGTTGCAGCCTTGGGCTCTCAGGTGTCAATGATGGAGCCCCATTAACCCTAGAAAAGGAACAATCGCTTTCTGTCCTGACACCTTTTCCCAGGGAGGAATCTTCATCGGTGTGGAATTCTGGAATGAGAAACGGCAATTTCCGGGACCCTCACGTAGCACGCATGGTCGAGCTTTGCGCCCAGGGAAAAGGAGGCAACCTCTGGCTCTCAGATGCCAATGACGGGCCCCCATTAACACTAGAAATGGAACAATCGCTTTCTTTCCTGGGAGCCTCTTCCCTGTGAGGAGTCTTCATCCGTCTGGAATTCAGGACTGACAAACGGCACTTTCCCAGACAAGAAAGTGGTACGCGACCTTGATGTTTGCGCCCACGGAAAAGGTGGCAGCCTTGAACTCTGAGGTGCCAATGATGGGGCACCATTGACCCTAGAAAAGGACAATTCGATTTCTGACCTGGCACCTTTTCCCTGGGAGGTGTCTTCGTCCGTCTGGAATTCTGGGCTGAAAAATGGCACTTCCCCGGACCCGGAAGTGACACGCGCCGTCGACATTTGCACCCGGGCAAAAGGTGGCAGCTTTGGGCTCTCAGGTGCCAATGATGGGGCCCCGTTAACACTAGAAAAATAACACTTGCTTTCTGTCCTGGCACCTTTTCCCAGGGAGGAATCTTCGTCCGCCTGGAAATCTGGGTTCAAAAATGGCACTGCCCCAAACCCGCACAAGGTACACACCGTCGAGCTTTGCGCCCAGGGAAAAGGGGGCAGCCTTGGGCTCTCGGGTGCCAATGATGGGGCCCCATTACCCCTACAAAAGGCACAATGGCTTTCTGTCCTGGCACCTTTTCCCAGGGAGGAGTCTTCATCGGTTTGGAATTCTGGTCTGAGAATCGGCACTTTCCTGGACCCGCAAGTGGAACGCACCATCGAGCTTTGCACCCAGGGAAAAGGTGGCAGCCTTGGGCTCTCAGATGCCAATGATTGGGCCCAATTAGCATTACAAAATACACAATGGCTTTGTCTCCTGGTACCTTTTCCCTCTGAGGAATCTTCATAGGTCTGGAATTCTGGGCTGAAAAATGGCACTTTCCCAGACCCGCACGTGGAACGCTCCGTCGAGCTTTGCGCCCAGGGAAAAGGTGGCAGCCTTGGGCTCTCAGGTGTCAATTTTGAGGCCCCATTAACCTTAGAAAAGGCACAATTGCTTTCTGCCCTGGCACTTTTGCCCTGGGAGAAATCTTCATCGGCCTGGAATTCTGGGATGAGAAACAGCACATTCCTGGACCCGCAAGTGGCACGCACCATCGAGCTTTGCGCTCAGGGAAAAGGGGGCAGCCTTCGGCTCTCAGGTGCCAATGATGGGTCCCCATTACTCCTAGAAAAGGAGAAATCCATTCCTGTCCTGGCACCTTTTCCCAGGGTGGAATCTTCATCGGTCTGGAATTCTGGAATGAGAAACGGCAATTTCCCGGACCCTCACGTAGCACGCATGGTCGAGCTTTGCGCCCAGGGAAAAGGAGGCAACCTCTGGCTCTCAGATGCCAATGACGGGCCCCCATTAACACTAGAAATGGAACAATCGCTTTCTGTCCTGGGAGCCTCTTCCCTGTGAGGAGTCTTCATCCGTCTGGAATTCAGGGCTGACAAACGGCACTTTCCCAGACAAGAAAGTGGTACGCGCCGTTGATGTTTGCGCCCACGGAAAAGGTGGCAGCCTTGAACTCTGAGGTGCCAATGATGGGGCACCATTGACCCTAGAAAAGGCCAATTTGATTTCTGACCTGGCACCTTTTCCCTGGGAGGTGTCTTCGTCCGTCTGGAATTCTGGGCTGAAAAATGGCACTTCCCCGGACCCGGAAGTGACACGCGCCGTCGACATTTGCACCCGGGCAAAAGGTGGCAGCCTTGGGCTCTCAGGTGCCAATGATGGGGCCCCGTTAATACTAGAAAAATAACACTTGCTTTCTGTCCTGGCACCTTTTCCCAGGGAGGAATCTTCGTCCGCCTGGAAATCTGGGTTCAAAAATGGCACTGCCCCAAACCCGCACAAGGTACACACCGTCGAGCTTTGCGCCCAGGGAAAAGGGGGCAGCCTTGGGCTCTCGGGTGCCAATGATGGGGCCCCATTACCCCTACAAAAGGCACAATGGCTTTCTGTCCTGGCACCTTTTCCCAGGGAGGAGTCTTCATCGGTTTGGAATTCTGGTCTGAGAATCGGCACTTTCCTGGACCCGCAAGTGGAACGCACCATCGAGCTTTGCGTCCAGGGAAAAGGTGGCAGTCTTGGGCTCTCAGGTGCCAATGATGGGGCCCCATTACCTTTGCAAAAAGCACAATGGCTTTCTGTCCTGACACCTTTTCCCTGGGAGGAGTCTTCATTGGTCTGGAATTCTGGGCTGTAAAATAGCACTTTCTGGGACCAGCACGTGGCACGCACTGTCGTGCTTTGCGCCCAGGGAAAAGGAGGCAACCTCTGGCTCTCAGATGCCAATGACGGGCCCTCATTAACACTAGAAATGGAACAATCGCTTTCTGTCCTGGGAGCCCTTTCCCTGGGAGGAGTCGTCATCCGTCCGGAATCCTGGGCTGAACAAAGCACTTTCTCTGACCCGCACGTGGAAGGCACCATCTAGCTTTGCGCCCAGGGAAAAGGGGGCAGCCTTGGGCTCTCAGGTGCCAGTGATGGTGCCCCATTACCCCTACAAAAGGCAGAATGGCTTTCTCTCCTGGCACCTTTTCCTAGGGAGGAATCTTCATCGGTTTGGAATTCTGGTCTGAGAATCGGCACTTTCCTGGACCTGCAAGTGGAACGCACCATCGAGCTTTGCGTCCAGGGAAAAGGTGGCAGTCTTGGGCTCTCAGGTGCCAATGATGGGGCCCCATTACCTTTGCAAAAAGCACAATGGCTTTCTGTCCTGACACCTTTTCCCTGGGAGGAGTCTTCATTGGTCTGGAATTCTGGGCTGTAAAATAGCACTTTCTGGGACCAGCACGTGGCACGCACTGTCGTGCTTTGCGCCCAGGGAAAAGGAGGCAACCTCTGGCTCTCAGATGCCAATGACGGGCCCTCATTAACACTAGAAATGGAACAATCGCTTTCTGTCCTGGGAGCCCTTTCCCTGGGAGGAGTCGTCATCCATCTGGAATCCTGGGCTGAACAAAGCACTTTCTCTGACCCGCACGTGGCAGGCACCATCTAGCTTTGTGCCCAGGGAAAAGGGGGCAGCCTTGGGCTCTCAGGTGCCAGTGATGGTGCCCCATTACCCCTACAAAAGGCAGAATGGCTTTCTCTCCTGGCACCTTTTCCTAGGGAGGAATCTTCATCGGTTTGGAATTCTGGTCTGAGAATCGGCACTTTCCTGGACCCGCAAGTGGAACGCACCATCGAACTTTGCGTCCAGGGAAAAGGTGACAGTCTTGGGCTCTCAGGTGCCAATGATGGGGCCCCATTACCTTTACAAAAAACACAATGGCTTTCTGTCCTGGCACCTTTTCCCTGGGAGGAGTCTTCATTGGTCTGGAATTCTGGGCTGTAAAATGGCACTTTCTGGGACGAGCACGCGCACGCACTGTCGTGCTTTACGCCCAGGGAAAAGGAGGCAACCTCTGGCTCTCAGATGCCAATGACGGGCCCCCATTAACACTAGAAATGGAACAATCGCTTTCTGTCCTGGGAGCCCTTTCCCTGGGAGGAGTCGTCATCCATCTGGAATTCTGGGCTGAACAAAGGTCTTTCTCTGACCTACAAGTGGCAGGCACCATCTAGCATTGTGCCCAGGGAAAAGGTGGCAGCCTTGGGCTCTCAGGTGCCAATGATGGGTCCCCATTAACACTAGATAAATAACAATCGCTTTCTGTCCTGGCACCTTTTCCCTGGGAGGAATTTTCGTCCGTCTGGAATTCTGGGCTGAAAAACGGCACTTCCCCGGACCTGCAAGTTGAACGCACCGTCGAGCTTTGCGCCCAGGCAAAAGGTGGCAGCCTTGGGCTCTCAGGTGCCAATGATGGGCCCCATTACCCCTAGAAAAAGAATAATCGTTTCCTGTCCTGGCACCTTTTCCCTGGGAGGAATCTTCATTGGTCTGGAATTCTGGGCTGAAAACGGCTCTTTCCCTTACCCGCATGCGGCACGCACCGTCGAGCTTTGCGCCCAGGGAAAAGGTGGCAGCCCTGGGCTCTCAGCTGCCAATTTTGGGGCCCCATTACCCCTAGAAAAGGCACAATCGCTTTCTGTCCTGGCACCTTTTCCCAGGGAGAAATCTTCGCTGGCCTGGAATTCTGGGATGAGAAACGGCACATTCCCGGACTTGCAAGTGGCACGCGCCGTCGACATTTGCGCCCAGGGAAAAGGTGGCAGCCTTGGGCTCTCAGGTGCCAAAGATGAGGCCCCATTACCCCTAGAAAAGGCACAATGGCTTTCTGTCCTGACACCTTTTCCTAGAGAGGAATCGACTTCCATCTGGAATTCTGGGCTGAAAAACGTCCCTTTCCCGGACCCGCACAGGCTATGCACCGTCGAGCTTTGCACCCAGGGAAAAGGTGGCAGCCTTGGGCTTTCAGGTGCCAATGATGGGGCCCAATTAGCATTACAAAAAACACAATGGCTTTGTCTCCTGGTACTCTTTCCCTCTGAGGAATCTTCATAGGTCTGGAATTCTGGGCTGCAAAATGGCACTTTCCTGGACCCGCACGTGGAACGCTCCGTCGAGCTTGGCGCCCAGGGAAAAGGTGGCAGCCTTGGGCTCCCAGGTATCAATTTTGGGGCCCCATTAACCCTAGAAAAGGCACAATTGCTTTCTGCCCTGGCACCTTTTCCCTGGGAGAAATCTTCATCGGCCTGGAATTCTGGGATGAGAAACAGCACATTCCTGGACCCGCAAGTGGCACGCACCGTCGAGCTTTTCGCTCAGGGAAAAGGTTGCAGCCTTCGGCTCTCAGGTGTCAATGATGGAGCCCCATTAACCCTAGAAAAGGAACAATCGCTTTCTCTCCTGACACCTTTTCCCAGGGAGGAATCTTCATCGGTGTGGAATTCTGGAATGAGAAACGGCAATTTCCCGGACCCTCACGTAGCACGCATGGTCGAGCTTTGCGCCCAGGGTATAGGAGGCAACCTTGGGCTCTCAGGTGCCAATGATGGGAGCCGATTAAGCCTAGAAATGGAACAATCGCTTTCTGTCCTGGGAGCCTCTTCCCTGTGAGGAGTCTTCATCCGTCTGGAATTCAGGGCTGACAAACGGCACTTTCCCGGACAAGAAAGTGGTATGTGCCGTTTATGTTTGCGCCCACGGAAAAGGTGGCAGCCTTGAACTCTCAGGTGCCAATGATGGGGCACCATTGACCCTAGAAAAGGACAATTCGATTTCTGACCTGGCACCTTTTCCCTGGGAGGTGTCTTCGTCCGTCTGGAATTCTGGGCTGAAAAATGGCACTTCCCCGGACCCGCAAGTGGCACGTGCCGTCGCCATTTGCACCCAGGGAAAAGGTTGCAGCCTTGGGCTCTCAGGTGCCAATGATGGGGCCCCATTAACACTAGAAATGGAACAATCGCTTTCTGTCCTGGGAGCCCTTTCCCTGGGAAGAGTCGTCATCCGTCTGGAATCCTGGGCTGAACAAAGCACTTTCTCTGACCTGCACGTGGCAGGCACCATCTAGCTTTGCGCCCAGGGAAAAGGTGGCAGCCTTGGGCTCTCAGGTGCCAGTGATGGGGCCCCATTAACACTAGAAAAATAACACTTGCTTTCTGTCCTGGCACCTTTTCCCAGGGAGGAATCTTTGTCCGCCTGGAAATTTGGGTTCAAAAATGGCACTGCCCCAAACCCGCACAAGGTACACTCCGTCGAGCTTTGCTCCCAGGGAAAAGGAGGCAGCCTTGGGCTCTCAGGTGCCAATGATGGGGCCCCATTACCCCTACAAAAGGCACAATGGCTTTCTGTCCTGGCACCTTTTCCCAGGGAGGAATCTTCATCGGTTTGCAATTCTGGTCTGAGAATCGGCACTTTCCTGGACCTGCAAGTGGAACGCACCATCGAGCTTTGCGTCCAGGGAAAAGGTGGAAGTCTTGGGCTCTCAGGTGCCAATGATGGGGCCCCATTACCTTTACAAAAAGCACAATGGCTTTCTGTCCTGGCACCTTTTCACTGGGAGGAGTCTTCATTGGTCTGGAATTCTGGGCTGTAAAATAGCACTTTCTGGGACCAGCACGTGGCAAGCACTGTCGTGCTTTGCGCCCAGGGAAAAGGAGGCAACCTCTGGCTCTCAGATGCCAATGACGGGCCCTCATTAACACTAGAAATGGAACAATCGCTTTCTGTCCTGGGAGCCCTTTCCCTGGGAGGAGTCATCATCCGGCTGGAATCCTGGGCTGAACAAAGCACTTTCTCTGACCTACAAGTGGCAGGCACCATCTAGCTTTGTGCCCAGGGAAAAGGTGGCAGCCTTGGGCTCTCAGGTGCCAATGATGGGACCCCGTTAACACTAGATAAATAACAATCGCTTTCTGTCCTGGCACCTTTTCCCTGGGAGGAATTTTCGTCCGTCTGGAATTCTGGGCTGAAAAACGGCACTTCCCCGGACCTGCAAGTGGAACGCACCGGCAAGCTTTGTGCCCAGGCAAAAGGTGGCACCCTTGGGCTCTCAGGTGCCAATGATGGGCCCTTTTACCCCTAGAAAAAGAACAATCGTTTCCTGTCCTGGCACCTTTTCCCTGGGAGGAATCTTCATTGGTCTGGAATTCTGGGCTGAAAACAGCTCTTTCCCTTACCCGCATGCGGCACGCACCGTTGAGCTTTGCGCCCAGGGAAAAGGTGGCAGCCCTGGGCTCTCAGCTGCCAATTTTGGAGCCCCATTAACCCTAGAAAAGGCACAATCGCTTTCTGTCCTGGCACCTTTTCCCAGGGAGAAATCTTCGCTGGCCTGGAATTCTGGGATGAGAAACGGCACATTCCCGGACTTGCAAGTGGCACGCGCCGTCGACATTTGCGCCCAGGGAAAAGGTGGCAGCCTTGGGCTCTCAGGTGCCAAAGATGAGGCCCCATTACCCCTAGAAAAGGCACAATGGCTTTCTGTCCTGACACCTTTTCCTAGAGAGGAATCGACTTCCATCTGGAATTCTGGGCTGAAAAACGTCCCTTTCCCGGACCCGCACAGGGTATGCACCGTCGAGCTTTGCACCCAGGGAAAAGGTGGCAGCCATGGGCTTTCAGGTGCCAATGATGGGGCCCAATTAGCATTACAAAATACACAATGGCTTTGTCTCCTGGTACCTTTTCCCTCTGAGGAATTTTCATAGGTCTGGAATTCTGGGCTGAAAAATGGCACTTTCCCGGACCTGCACGTGGAACGCTCCGTCGAGCTTTGCGCCCAGGGAAAAGGTGGCAGCCTTGGGCTCCCAGGTATCAATTTTGGGGCCCCATTAACCCTAGAAAAGGCACAATTGCTTTCTGCCCTGGCACCTTTTCCCTGGGAGAAATCTTCATCGGCCTGGAATTCTGGGATGAGAAACAGCACTTTCCTGGACTCGCAAGTGGCACGCACCGTCGAGCTTTGCGCTCAGGGAAAAGGGGGCAGCCTTCGGCTCTCAGGTGCCAATGATGGGTCCCCATTACTCCTAGAAAAGGAGAAATCCATTCCTGTCCTGGCACCTTTTCCCAGGGTGGACTCTTCATCGGTCTGGAATTCTGGAATGAGAAACGGCAATTTCCCGGACCCTCACGTAGCACGCATGGTCGAGCTTTGCGCCCAGGGAAAAGGAGGCAACCTCTGGCTCTCAGATGCCAATGACGGGCCCCCATTAACACTAGAAATGGAACAATCGCTTTCTGTCCTGGGAGCCTCTTCCCTGTGAGGAGTCTTCATCCGTCTGGAATTCAGGGCTGACAAACGGCACTTTCCCAGACAAGAAAGTGGTACGCGCCGTTGATGTTTGCACCCACGGAAAAGGTGGCAGCCTTGAACTCTCAGGTGCCAATGATGGGGCACCATTGACCCTAGAAAAGGACAATTCGATTTCTGACCTGGCACCTTTTCCCTGGGAGGTGTCTTCGTCCTTCTGGAATTCTGGGCTGAAAAATGGCACTTCCCCGGACCCGGAAGTGACACGCGCCGTCGACATTTGCACCCGGGCAAAAGGTGGCAGCTTTGCGCTCTCAGGTGCCAATGATGGGGCCCCGTTAACACTAGAAAAATAACACTTGCTTTCTGTCCTGGCACCTTTTCCCAGGGAGGAATCTTCGTCCACCTGGAAATCTGGGTTCAAAAATGGCACTGCCCCAAACCCGCACAAGGTACACACCGTCGAGCTTTGCGCCCAGGGAAAAGGGGGCAGCCTTGGGCTCTCGGGTGCCAATGATGGGGCCCCATTACCCCTACAAAAGGCACAATGGCTTTCTGTCCTGGCACCTTTTCCCAGGGAGGAGTCTTCATAGGTTTGGAATTCTGGTCTGAGAATCGGCACTTTCCTGGACCCGCAAGTGGAACGCACCATCGAGCTTTGCACCCAGGGAAAAGGTGGCAGCCTTGGGCTCTCAGATGCCAATGATTCGGCCCAATTAGCATTACAAAATGCACAATGGCTTTGTCTCCTGGTACCTTTTCCCTCTGAGGAATCTTCATAGGTCTGGAATTCTGGGCTGAAAAATGGCACTTTCCCAGACCCGCACGTGGAACGCTCCGTCGAGCTTTGCGCCCAGGGAAAAGGTGGCAGCCTTGGGCTCTCAGGTGTCAATTTTGAGGCCCCATTAACCTTAGAAAAGGCACAATTGCTTTCTGCCCTGGCACTTTTTCCCTGGGAGAAATCTTCATCGGCCTGGAATTCTGGGATGAGAAACAGCACATTCCTGGACCCGCAAGTGGCATGCACCATCGAGCTTTGCGCTCAGGGAAAAGGGGGCAGCCTTCGGCTCTCAGGTGCCAATGATGGGTCCCCATTACTCCTAGAAAAGGAGAAATCCATTCCTGTCCTGGCACCTTTTCCCAGGGTGGAATCTTCATCGGTCTGGAATTCTGGAATGAGAAACGGCAATTTCCCGGACCCTCACGTAGCACGCATGGTCGAGCTTTGCGCCCAGGGAAAAGGAGGCAACCTCTGGCTCTCAGATGCCAATGACGGGCCCCCATTAACACTAGAAATGGAACAATCGCTTTCTGTCCTGGGAGCCTCTTCCCTGTGAGGAGTCTTCATCCGTCTGGAATTCAGGGCTGACAAACGGCACTTTCCCAGACAAGAAAGTGGTACGCGCCGTTGATGTTTGCACCCACGGAAAAGGTGGCAGCCTTGAACTCTCAGGTGCCAATGATGGGGCACCATTGACCCTAGAAAAGGCCAATTTGATTTCTGACCTGGCACCTTTTCCCTGGGAGGTGTCTTCGTCCTTCTGGAATTCTGGGCTGAAAAATGGCACTTCCCCGGACCCGGAAGTGACACACGCCGTCGACATTTGCACCCGGGCAAAAGGTGGCAGCCTTGGGCTCTCAGGTGCCAATGATGGGGCCCCGTTAATACTAGAAAAATAACACTTGCTTTCTGTCCTGGCACCTTTTCCCAGGGAGGAATCTTCGTCCGCCTGGAAATCTGGGTTCAAAAATGGCACTGCCCCAAACCCGCACAAGGTACACACCGTCGAGCTTTGCGCCCAGGGAAAAGGGGGCAGCCTTGGGCTCTCGGGTGCCAATGATGGGGCCCCATTACCCCTACAAAAGGCAGAATGGCTTTCTGTCCTGGCACCTTTTCCCAGGGAGGAGTCTTCATCGGTTTGGAATTTTGGTCTGAGAATCGGCACTTTCCTGGACCCGCAAGTGGAACGCACCATCGAGCTTTGCGTCCAGGGAAAAGGTGGCAGTCTTGGGCTCTCAGGTGCCAATGATGGGGCCCCATTACCTTTGCAAAAAGCACAATGGCTTTCTGTCCTGACACCTTTTCCCTGGGAGGAGTCTTCATTGGTCTGGAATTCTGGGCTGTAAAATAGCACTTTCTGGGACCAGCACGTGGCACGCACTGTCGTGCTTTGCGCCCAGGGAAAAGGAGGCAACCTCTGGCTCTCAGATGCCAATGACGGGCCCTCATTAACACTAGAAATGGAACAATCGCTTTCTGTCCTGGGAGCCCTTTCCCTGGGAGGAGTCGTCATCCGTCTGGAATCCTGGGCTGAACAAAGCACTTTCTCTGACCCGCACGTGGAAGGCACCATCTAGCTTTGCGCCCAGGGAAAAGGGGGCAGCCTTGGGCTCTCAGGTGCCAGTGATGGTACCCCATTACCCCTACAAAAAGCAGAATGGCTTTCTCTCCTGGCACCTTTTCCTAGGGAGGAATCTTCATCGGTTTGGAATTCTGGTCTGAGAATCGGCACTTTCCTGGACCCGCAAGTGGAACGCACCATCGAGCTTTGCGTCCAGGGAAAAGGTGGCAGTCTTGGGCTCTCAGGTGCCAATGATGGGGCCCCATTACCTTTGCAAAAAGCACAATGGCTTTCTGTCCTGACACCTTTTCCCTGGGAGGAGTCTTCATTGGTCTGGAATTCTGGGCTGTAAAATAGCACTTTCTGGGACCAGCACGTGGCACGCACTGTCGTGCTTTGCGCCCAGGGAAAAGGAGGCAACCTCTGGCTCTCAGATGCCAATGACGGGCCCTCATTAACACTAGAAATGGAACAATCGCTTTCTGTCCTGGGAGCCCTTTCCCTGGGAGGAGTCGTCATCCGTCTGGAATCCTGGGCTGAACAAAGCACTTTCTCTGACCCGCACGTGGCAGGCACCATCTAGCTTTGCGCCCAGGGAAAAGGGGGCAGCCTTGGGCTCTCACGTGCCAGTGATGGTGCCCCATTACCCCTACAAAAGGCAGAATGGCTTTCTCTCCTGGCACCTTTTCCTAGGGAGGAATCTTCATCGGCTTGGAATTCTGGTCTGAGAATCGGCACTTTCCTGGACCCGCAAGTGGAACGCACCATCGAGCTTTGCGTCCAGGGAAAAGGTGACAGTCTTGGGCTCTCAGGTGCCAATGATGGGGCCCCATTACCTTTGCAAAAAGCACAATGGCTTTCTGTCCTGACACCTTTTCCCTGGGAGGAGTCTTCATTGGTCTGGAATTCTGGGCTGTAAAATAGCACTTTCTGGGACCAGCACGTGGCACGCACTGTCGTGCTTTGCGCCCAGGGAAAAGGAGGCAACCTCTGGCTCTCAGATGCCAATGACGGGCCCTCATTAACACTAGAAATGGAACAATCGCTTTCTGTCCTGGGAGCCCTTTCCCTGGGAGGAGTCGTCATCCGTCTGGAATCCTGGGCTGAACAAAGCACTTTCTCTGACCCGCACGTGGCAGGCACCATCTAGCTTTGCGCCCAGGGAAAAGGGGGCAGCCTTGGGCTCTCACGTGCCAGTGATGGTGCCCCATTACCCCTACAAAAGGCAGAATGGCTTTCTCTCCTGGCACCTTTTCCTAGGGAGGAATCTTCATCGGTTTGGAATTCTGGTCTGAGAATCGGCACTTTCCTGGACCCGCAAGTGGAACGCACCATCGAGCTTTGCGTCCAGGGAAAAGGTGACAGTCTTGGGCTCTCAGGTGCCAATGATGTGGCCCCATTACCTTTACAAAAAACACAATGGCTTTCTGTCCTGGCACCTTTTCCCTGGGAGGAGTCTTCATTGGTCTGGAATTCTGGGCTGTAAAATGGCACTTTCTGGGACCAGCACGCGCACACACTGTCGTGCTTTACGCCCAGGGAAAAGGAGGCAACCTCTGGCTCTCAGATGCCAATGACGGGCCCCCATTAACACTAGAAATGGAACAATCGCTTTCTGTCCTGGGAGCCCTTTCCCTGGGAGGAGTCGTCATCCATCTGGAATTCTGGGCTGAACAAAGGTCTTTCTCTGACCTACAAGTGGCAGGCACCATCTAGCATTGTGCCCAGGGAAAAGGTGGCAGCCTTGGGCTCTCAGGTGCCAATGATGGGTCCCCGTTAACACTAGATAAATAACAATCGCTTTCTGTCCTGGCACCTTTTCCCTGGGAGGATATTTCGTCCGTCTGGAATTCTGGGCTGAAAAACGGCACTTCCCCGGACCCGCACAGGCTATGCACCGTCGAGCTTTGCACCCAGGGAAAAGGTGGCAGCCTTGGGCTTTCAGGTGCCAATGATGGGGCCCAATTAGCATTACAAAATACACAATGGCTTTGTCTCCTGGTACCTTTTCCCTCTGAGGAATCTTCATAGGTCTGGAATTCTGGGCTGAAAAATGGCACTTTCCCAGACCCGCACGTGGAACGCTCCATCGAGCTTTGCGCCCAGGGAAAAGGTGGCAGCCTTGGGCTCCCAGGTATCAATTTTGGGGCCCCATTAACCCTAGAAAAGGCACAATTGCTTTCTGCCCTGGCACCTTTTCCCTGGGAGAAATCTTCATCGGCCTGGAATTCTGGGATGAGAAACAGCACTTTCCTGGACTTGCAAGTGGCACGCACCGTCGAGCTTTGCGCTCAGGGAAAAGGTTGCAGCCTTGGGCTCTCAGGTGTCAATGATGGAGCCCCATTAACCCTAGAAAAGGAACAATCGCTTTCTGTCCTGACACCTTTTCCCAGGGAGGAATCTTCATCGGTGTGGAATTCTGGAATGAGAAACGGCAATTTCCCGGACCCTCATGTAGCACGCATGGTCGAGCTTTGCGCCCAGGGTATAGGAGGCAACCTTGGGCTCTCAGGTGCCAATGATGGGAGCCGATTAAGCCTAGAAATGGAACAATCGCTTTCTGTCCTGGGAGCCTCTTCCCTGTGAGGAGTCTTCATCCGTCTGGAATTGAGGGCTGAAAAACGGCACTTTCCCGGACAAGAAAGTGGTATGTGCCGTTTATGTTTGCGCCCACGGAAAAGGTGGCAGCCTTGAACTCTCAGGTGCCAATGATGGGGCACCATTGACCCTAGAAAAGGACAATTCGATTTCTGACCTGGCACCTTTTCCCTGGGAGGTGTCTTCGTCCGTCTGGAATTCTGGGCTGAAAAATGGCACTTCCCTGGACCCGCAAGTGGCACGTGCCGTCGCCATTTGAACCCAGGGAAAAGGTTGCAGCCTTGGGCTCTCAGGTGCCAATGATGGGGCCCCATTAACACTAGAAAAATAACACTTGCTTTCTGTCCTGGCACCTTTTCCCAGGGAGGAATCTTCATCGGTTTGCAATTCTGGTCTGAGAATCGGCACTTTCCTGGACCCGCAAGTGGAACGCACCATCGAGCTTTGCGTCCAGGGAAAAGGTGGAAGTCTTGGGCTCTCAGGTGCCAATGATGGGGCCCCATTACCTTTACAAAAAACACAATGGCTTTCTGTCCTGGCACCTTTTCCCTGGGAGGAGTCTTCATTGGTCTGGAATTCTGGGCTGTAAAATGGCACTTTCTGGGACCAGCACGCGCACGCACTGTCGTGCTTTACGCCCAGGGAAAAGGAGGCAACCTCTGGCTCTCAGATGCCAATGACGGGCCCCCATTAACACTAGAAATGGAACAATCGCTTTCTCTCCTGGGAGGCTTTTCCCTGGGAGGAGTCATCATCCGTCTGGAATTCTGGGCTGAACAAAGGTCTTTCTCTGACCTACAAGTGGCAGGCACCATCTAGCATTGTGCCCAGGGAAAAGGTGGCAGCCTTGGGCTCTCAGGTGCCAATGATGGGTCCCCGTTAACACTAGATAAATAACAATCGCTTTCTGTCCTGGCACCTTTTCCCTGGGAGGAATTTTCGTCCGTCTGGAATTCTGGGCTGAAAAACGGCACTTCCCCGGACCTGCAAGTTGAACGCACCGTCGAGCTTTGTGCCCAGGCAAAAGGTGGCAGCCTTGGGCTCTCAGGTGCCAATGATGGGCCCCATTACCCCTAGAAAAAGAATAATCCTTTCCTGTCCTGGCACCTTTTCCCTGGGAGGAATCTTCATTGGTCTGGAATTCTGGGCTGAAAACGGCTCTTTCCCTTACCCGCATGCGGCACGCACCGTCGAGCTTTGCGCCCAGGGAAAAGGTGGCAGCCCTGGGCTCTCAGCTGCCAATTTTGGGGCCCCATTACCCCTAGAAAAGGCACAATGGCTTTCTGTCCTGGCACCTTTTCCCAGGGAGAAATCTTCGCTGGCCTGGAATTTTGGGATGAGAAACGGCACATTCCCGGACTTGCAAGTGGTACGCGCCGTCGACATTTGCGCCCAGGGAAAAGGTGGCAGCCTTGGGCTCTCAGGTGCCAATGATGGGTCCCCGTTAACACTAGATAAATAACAATCGCTTTCTGTCCTGGCACCTTTTCCCTGGGAGGATATTTCGTCCGTCTGGAATTCTGGGCTGAACAAAGCACTTTCTCTGACCTGCACGTGGCAGGCACCATCTAGCTTTGCGCCCAGGGAAAAGGGGGCAGCCTTGGGCTCTCAGGTGCCAATGATGGGGCCCCATTAACACTAGAAAAATAACACTTGCTTTCTGTCCTGGCACCTTTTCCCAGGGAGGAATCTTCGTCCGCCTGGAAATTTGGGTTCAAAAATGGCACTGCCCCAAACCCGCACAAGGTACACTCCGTCGAGCTTTGCGCCCAGGGAAAAGGGGGCAGCCTTGGGCTCTCAGGTGCCAATGATGGGGCCCCATTACCCCTACAAAAGGCACAATGGCTTTCTGTCCTGGCACCTTTTCCCAGGGAGGAATCTTCATCGGTTTGCAATTCTGGTCTGAGAATCGGCACTTTCCTGGACCCGCAAGTGGAACGCACCATCGAGCTTTGTGTCCAGGGAAAAGGTGGCAGTCTTGGGCTCTCAGGTGCCAATGATGGGGCCCCATTACCTTTACAAAAAGCACAATGGCTTTCTGTCCTGGCACCTTTTCCCTGGGAGGAGTCTTCATTGGTCTGGAATTCTGGGCTGTAAAATGGCACTTTCTGGGTCCAGCACGTGGCAAGCACTGTCGAGCTTTGCGCCCAGGGAAAAGGAGGCAACCTCTGGCTCTCAGATGCCAATGACGGGCCCTCATTAACACTAGAAATGGAACAATCGCTTTCTGTCCTGGGAGCCTTTTCCCTGGGAGGAGTCATCATCCGTCTGGAATCCTGGGCTGAACAAAGCACTTTCTCTGACCTACAAGTGGCAGGCACCATCTAGCTTTGTGCCCAGGGAAAAGGTGGCAGCCTTGGGCTCTCAGGTGCCAATGATGGGACCCCGTTAACACTAGATAAATAACAATCGCTTTCTGTCCTGGCACCTTTTCCCTGGGAGGAATTTTCTTCCGCCTGGAATTCTGGGATGAAAAACGGCACTTCCCCAGACCTGCAAGTGGAACGCACCGGCGAGCTTTGTGCCCAGGCAAAAGGTGGCAGCCTTGGGCTCTAAGGTGCCAATGATGGGCCCCATTACCCCTAGAAAAAGAATAATCGTTTCCTGTCCTGGCACCTTTTCCCTGGGAGGAATCTTCATTGGTCTGGAATTCTGGGCTGAAAACGGCTCTTTCCCTTACCCGCATACGGCACGCACCGTCGAGCTTTGCGCCCAGGGAAAAGGTGGCAGCCCTGGGCTCTCAGCTGCCAATTTTGGGGCCCCATTAACCCGAGAAAAGGCACAATGGCTTTCTGTCCTGGCACCTTTTCCCAGGGAGAAATCTTCGCTGGCCTGGAATTCTGGGATGAGAAACGGCACATTCCCGGACTTGCAAGTGGCACGCGCCGTCGACATTTGCGCCCAGGGAAAAGGTGGCAGCCTTGGGCTCTCAGGTGCCAAAGATGAGGCCCCATTACCCCTAGAAAAGGCACAATGGCTTTCTGTCCTGACACCTTTTCCTAGAGAGGAATCGACTTCCGTCTGGAATGCTGGGCTGAAAAATGGCACTTTCCCAGACCCGCACTTGGAACGCTCCGTCGAGCTTTGCGTCCAGGGATAAGGTGGCAGCCTTGGGCTCTCAGGTGTCAATTTTGGGGCCCCATTAACCCTAGAAAAGGCACAATTGCTTTCTGCCCTGGCACCTTTTCCCTGGGAGAAATCTTCATCGGCCTCGAATTCTGGGATGAGAAACAGCACATTCCTGGACCCGCAAGTGGCACGCACCGTCGAGCTTTGCGCTCAGGGAAAAGGGGGCAGCCTTCGGCTCTCAGGTGCCAATGATGGGTCTCCATTACTCCTAGAAAAGGAGAAATCCATTCCTGTCCTGGCACCTTTTCCCAGGGAGGAATCTTTATCGGTCTGGAATTCTGGAATGAGAAACGACAATTTCCCGGACCCTCACGTAGCACGCATGGTCGAGCTTTGCGCCCAGGGAAAAGGAGGCAACCTCTGGCTCTCAGATGCCAATGACGGGGCCCCATTAACACTAGAAATGGAACAATCGCTTTCTGTCCTGGGAGCCTCTTCCCTGTGAGGAGTCTTCATCCGTCTGGAATTCAGGGCTGACAAACGGCACTTTCCTGGACAAGAAAGTGGTACGCGCCGTTGATGTTTGCACCCACGGAAAAGGTGGCAGCCTTGAACTCTGAGGTGCCAATGATGGGGCACCATTGACCCTAGAAAAGGACAATTCGATTTCTGACCTGGCACCTTTTCCCTGGGAGGTGTCTTCGTCCGTCTGAAATTCTGGGCTGAAAAATGGCACTTCCCCGGACCCGGAAGTGACACGCTGTAAAATCCTTGCAGACGCAGCTGGAGGAACAAAAAACTACTGTTAATATCCTCCAAGAAGAAATAAGGAATGAAAAAGCCACCACTAGAGTACTCAGAGAAGAGTTATATGCAAGAATAATGAAAGAAGGGAAAAAAGAAACAGAGCTGGAGTCATCTAAAGAAATATACCCCATCTCTGACCTAAAACCTTTGCGTGACCAAGTTGAAAAGCAGGCTATTGCCCTGCGACCCCTGATTAAAACTGAATATACATATGAGGGGTCAGATGATGACACACCCCAAATAACTACAAAAGAAATTCCTTATACAGCAACTGAATTGGCTAAGTTAAGAAAGGAATACAGCAGAACCCCTAAAGAATCTGAAACTGAGTATGTTTGGAGAGTCTCTCTCACGGGAGGTGATCAAATTTTGTTATCAGAAAAAGAAGCTGAGGGATTTTGGGGAGCTGGAGTTTTTCTGACCACAGGAGATAACCGTGCTCCATGGTCTATAACTCAAAGGGCAGCCTATTGGGCTGGGGGGCTCAGCCCCCTAGAGAGGGGAGATCCTCTCGCAATAGTGGGAAATATTAATCAAATTGTGGAGAGTGTTCAAAAGGCAGCTTGTTTACAAATGATGCATGACAGAGAATTAACACCAAGACGTGAATCTCCTATGATGCTGCCGGTAAACCCTGAAAGAATGATCCCTCTCATCCGAGGCCTGCCTGAATCTTTGAAACCCATAGGCATACAGCTAAAGGGACAAATAGAAAGTCTCACCAAAGAAGAAAGGGCTGCAGCCACTTTAGAAGCTGCTTTAAGCCCTGGCGCTTACCGCAAAGAAAATAAAAATAAAATCTGGACCTGGGGGGAAGTAGCACAAGAGTTAATTAATTATGGAAGAAAATATGGTCCAGTACCTTCAGTTACTACTGATTCTAAATCAATTCGGCAAACAGAATGCAAAACAACTATTCCTCCAGTAAAACTCCGAAAAGTAACATTTTCTCCTGGGCAGGGGGCACCCACAAATACGGGGACTCACAGGGAAAAACGGAATACCCTGTGGATTGCAGGCTTGCAAAAGGGAATCCCTAAATCCCTAATGGATGGCCAACCCACAGATAAATTAGAAATATTAATTCAAGAGTGGCCAGCAAAAGGGGTATCCCTTAAAGCTGCTACCGCCCCTCCCCTGGAGGAACTAAAAATAGAAGAAGTGACGGGAAACTCCTCGCTTCATCCTCAATAAGTGAGCCGGGGGGTGAAGGTTGGATTTACATTAGAAGGCTTACCAAAAATTCTAAAGGTGACTTGCTAATAACCTGTCCTATTGGTCCTCGTAAAACTCCTGTCACTTTTCTAGTAGATACTGGTGCTCAAGTATCTGCTTTGAAACTTGAAGATGCATCTGCTTGTGGAATCACTCCCTCACGTAAAGGAATGTTTGTTGCAGACGCTTTTGGAAACATACAACCCCAGATAACAGCAAAGGTAAGATGCTGGTTACCAGGGGAGGAGAAAGCAGTTGAAACAATCATGATTTTAGGTAAATTTCCTACCAATTTATTGGGGTTAGACCTCCTTAAAGGAAAGTCTTGGACTGATGAAGAAGGAAACATATGGGCTTTTGGAAAAGAAATCTCACATCTCTGTTTACTACAATCTGCCCCTGCTCTTCCTCCCTCCCTGATAACCAATGTCAAACCTTACCCTTTACCCTTAGGAGCCAGACAAGGTATCACTCCAGTTATTACAGATTTAAAAGAAAAGGGAATAGTGGTCGCAACACATTCTCCTTACAATTCACCTATTTGGCCCGTCCGTAAACCAAATGGTAACTGGAGACTGACAGTAGATTACCGACGACTGAATGCAAATACAGGACCTCTCACTGCAGCAGTCCCAAATCTAGCTGAGTTAATAGCTACCATCCAAGAACAAGCCCATAAAATTATGGCCACTATTGACATAAAAGACATGTTTTTTATGGTTCCCCTACAGGAGCAGGATCAAGAACGCTTTGCTTTTACATGGGAGGGTCAGCAATACACTTTTACCCGACTCCCACAAGGATTCAAACACTCACCCACTCTAGCACATCATGCACTAGCACAAGAACTGTCACTTATTCCTCCTGCACCAGGAGTAAAAGTGTACCAATTCATTGATGATATTTTAGTGGAAGGAGATGAGATTACATCTGTGCAAACAACTCAAACAAACATTATCAAGCACCTTGAGTCTCTGGACTTACATATCCCTCCTGAAAAAGTACAAACTCCTGCACAAGAAGTAAAATTCCTAGGAATTTGGTGGAAAGGAGGAATGGTTTGTATTCCCCCAGATACACTCACCTGCCTAAACCAACTTAAAACACCAGAAAACAAAAAAGATTTACAGCATGCTTTAGGCCTGCTAATTTTTTGGAGAAAACACATTCCTGATTTTTCAATAATTGCACGGCCTTTATATGATTTGCTGAGGAAAAAGGCAAAGTGGGAATGGACTCCCCTTCATGATGAAGCCTTGCAACTCCTAATTTTTGAGGCCAACACATACCACTCACTGGGTCCCATACACCCTAGTGATCCAGTACAAATTGAGTGGGGATTTGCAAGTTCTGGACTGTCCATACACTTATGGCAAAGGACCTGATGGTCCCACCAGGCCTATAGGATTTTATTCCCACAGCTTTAAAGATGCTGAAAAACGATATTCTACCTGGGAAAAAGGCTTGTTTGTGGTGAGTACTGCTTTCCGTGAAACAGAAAAAATTGTTCATCAGCAAGCCCTAATTCTAAGGGGACCTTTTAAGGTCATTAAGCCTGTTTTGGCAGGAACCCCACCTCCTGACGGGGTGGCCCAGCGAGCTACGGTTCGGAAATGGTATGCTCAAATTGAACATTATTGCACCATTTTTCAGGTAACAGAAGGAGCTCGAAAAAAATCTTCCCTTACAGGATGAAGTAACTTTAAATAGCACTGCTGACTCTCTACCTTCTGTGATCCAAGTAGCACCCCCATATTCAGAGCAATTGCAGCATGTGTGGTTTACGGATGCCTCAGCTAAGAGGGAAGGTAAAGTTTGGAAATACCGTGCTGCAGCTTTAGAAGTAAACACTGGAAACAAAATAATAACAGAAGGAGAAGGCAGTGCACAGGTAGGAGAATTAGTAGCAGTTTGGAGTGTATTTAACCATGAAGCTGAAACCTCTGATTCTGTGTATGTTTACACAGATTCTTTTGCTGTGTTCAAAGGGTGTACTGAGTGGCTCCCCTTCTGGGACAAAAATGACTGGGAAGTGAATAGAGTCCCTGTTTGGCAGAAAGAAAAGTGGCAAGAAATTCTTGCTATAGCAAAGAAAGGGAATTTTTTAGTCGGGTGGGTAGCCTCTCACCAGGAAAATAAAACTCCAGCTAGCCACTGGAACAACAATATAGATGAACTAGCCAAACTATCCCCAGTAAGTGTGAAAGCTTCTGCTGAGAACTGGGATAGACTGTTAGAGTGGTTGCATTTAAAGCGACAGCACACAGGAGCACAAGACCTTTACAGAGAAGCAGGAAGCAGGGGATGGCCGGTCACCCTAACCCTAACCCTAACCCTAACCCTAACCCTAACCCTAACCCTAACCCTAACCCTAACCCTAACCCAAATGGATCATACAAATTGGAATAGCAATTGTCATTGGAATTGTATTCTTAATTATTGGCATTGGCCTAGTTAAATGCATGATCAATCGTTTGCTTATTTCATTCTCTCCCTCTGTCCGCTATATTCATATTACCACCACTGAGGAAAGCTACATTGATGTGCCGAAGAACAATGTCGAATCAACGGGATGGAATATGTAGCGGGTAAACAAGTCAAAAATATGTTTCTCCATTGTTTTCTGCCTCTCAATACATTCTGCTAACATTGCCATGTCAGCTTTAGTGGAAAAGCTTTCTCAAGGAAATACTTCCTGCCAGAAAATCCTGCTTTTGTGATCAGTTTCCCACATCTGGACCTGACTACGTGCCAAAAAACATGTGTAGAGATTAAGAAAGCATTATAAAAACCTGAAGATGAATTCAGAAGTTAGAGGAACAAGAGACAAGGAGAAACTAGGAAGCCTCGCCTAGTCTTCTTCGGATCTCTCCTCTCAGCTCATCTTACCTTTCTTCCAACACCACCAGCTGTCATCTGCCTCGAAGGAGAGACTGCTTGTCAGCCTGTAGAGAGGGCATCGGCCTAAAAACGAGACTGCCTGCCAGCTTGACTAGTCTGTGACTGTCTGTGGAGGTATATCCTTTCTCTGAATTTTTCTCTTACAGGCTAAAATAAAGCACCCTCTTTTGCAGCTACTCCAGAAGCCGGTCCGGTCGTGAGGGGAAATAACTGCATTTTGCATTTCAAAGACTCACAATCCTCTTGCAGCCAAGAGATAACATCGTGACAGAAACAGAGAGAACATCAGCATCTCCCCCCCCTTCCTCTCAGTTACATCGATGAGGCACTCAAGTAGTTTTTCATGGTGGTATCTTTTCTCTGCTTCTATAAATAATCTTAAGCATTTTTCCTAACTTTTCTTATTTTTCCTCTTTTCCTTTCGCATCTCTCTCGCAATCAATTAATAAAAATCAGTTTTTGGTATTTACAGATAACTTGTTTGAGTTTTAATTTTGCTCAAGAGAATGATTCGAACTTGTAGTTCAATCTGCATAAAAACTTAAGCAGATCTGAACGTCACACACGCGCCGTCGACATTTGCACCCGGGCAAAAAGTGGCAGCCTTGGGCTTTCAGGTGCCAATGATGGGGCCCCGTTAACACTAGAAAAATAACACTTGCTTTCTGTCCTGGCACCTTTTCCCAGGGAGGAATCTTCGTCCGTCTGGAAATCTGGGTTCAAAAATGGCACTGCCCCAAACCCGCACGTGGCAGGCACCATCTGGCTTCCCGCCCAGGGAAAAGGGGGCAGCCTTGGGCTCTCAGGTGCCAATGATGGGGCCCCATTACCCCTACAAAAGACACAATGGCTTTCTGTCCTGGCACCTTTTCCCAGGGAGGAATCTTCATCGGTTTGGAATTCTGGTCTGAGAATCGGCAGTTTCCTGGACCCGCAAGTGGAACGCACCATCGAGCTTTACGTCCAGGGAAAAGGTGGCAGTCTTGGGCTCTCAGGTGCCAATGATGGGGCCCCATTACCTTTACAAAAAGCACAATGGCTTTCTGTCCTGGCACCTTTTCCCTGGGAGGAGTCTTCATTGGTCTGGAATTCTGGGCTGTAAAATGGCACTTTCTGGGACCAGCACGTGGCAAGCACTGTCGAGCTTTGCGCCCAGGGAAAAGGAGGCAACCTCTGGCTCTCAGATGCCAATGACAGGCCCCCATTAACACTAGAAATGGAACAATCGCTTTCTGTCCTGGGAGCCTTTTCCCTGGGAGGAGTCGTCATCCGTCTGGAATCCTGGGCTGAACAAAGGTCTTTCTCTGACCTGCACGTGGCAGGCACCATCGAGCTTTGCACCCAGGGAAAAGGTGGCAGCCTTGGGCTCTCAGGTGCCAATGATGGGGCCCCGCTAACACTAGATAAATAACACTTGCTTTCTGTCCTGGCACCTTTTCCCTGGGAGGAATTTTCGTCCGTCTGGAATTCTGGGCTGAAAAACGGCACTTCCCCGGACCTGCAAGTGGAACGCACCGTCGAGCTTTGTGCCCAGGCAAAAGGTGGCAGCCTTGGGCTCTAGGGTGCCAATGACGGGCCCCATTACCCCTAGAAAAGGAACAATCGTTCCCTGTCCTGGCACCTTTTCCCTGGGAGGAATCTTCATTGGTCTGGAATTCTGGGCTGAAAACGGCTCTTTCCCTTACCCGCATGCGGCACGCACCGTCGAGCTTTGCGCCCAGGGAAAAGGTGGCAGCCCTGGGCTCTCAGCTGCCAATTTTGGGGCCCCATTAACCCAAGACAAGGCACAATCGCTTTCTGTCCTGGCACCTTTTCCCAGGGAGAAATCTTCGCTGGCCTGGAATTCTGGGATGAGAAACGGCACATTCCCGGACTTGCAAGTGGCACGCACCGTCGACATTTGCGCCCAGGGAAAAGGTGGCAGCCTTGGGCTCTCAGGTGCCAAAGATGTGGTCCCATTACCCCTAGAAAAGGCACAATGGCTTTCTGTCCTGACACTTTTTCCCAGAGAGGAATCGACTTCCGTCTGGAATTCTGGGTTCAAAAATGGCACTGGCCCAAACCCGCACAGGGTACACACCGTCGAGCTTTGCGCCCAGGGAAAAGGGGGCAGCCTTGGGCTCTCAGGTGCCAATGATGGTGCCCCATTACCCCTACAAAAGGCACAATGGCTTTCTCTCCTTGCACCCTTTCCCAGGGAGGAATCTTCATCGGTTTGGAATTCTGGTCTGAGAATCGGCACTTTCCTGGACCCGCAAGTGGAAAGCACCATCGAGCTTTGCGTCCAGGGAAAAGGTGACAGTCTTGGGCTCTCAGGTGCCAATGATGGGGCCCCATTACCTTTACAAAAAACACAATGGCTTTCTGTCCTGGCACCTTTTCCCTGGGAGGAGTCTTCATTGGTCTGGAATTCTGGGCTGTAAAATGGCACTTTCTGGGACCAGCACGCGCACGCACTGTCGTGCTTTACGCCCAGGGAAAAGGAGGCAACCTCTGGCTCTCAGATGCCAATGACGGGCCCCCATTAACACTAGAAATGGAACAATCGCTTTCTGTCGTGGGAGCCCTTTCCCTGGGAGGAGTCTTCATCTGTCTGGAATTCTGGGCTGAACAAAGGTCTTTCTCTGACCTACAAGTGGTAGGCACCATCTAGCTTTGTGCCCAGGGAAAAGGTGGCAGCCTTGGGCTCTCAGGTGCCAATGATGGGTCCCCGTTAACACTAGATAAATAACAATCGCATTCTGTCCTGGCACCTTTTCCCTGGGAGGAATTTTCGTCCGTCTGGAATTCTGGGCTGAAAAACGGCACTTCCCCAGACCTGCAAGTGGAACGCACCGTCGAGCTTTGCGCCCAGGCAAAAGGTGGTAGCCTTGGGCTCTCAGGTGCCAATGATGGGCCCCATTACCCCTAGAAAAAGAATAATCGTTTCCTGTCCTGGCACCTTTTCCCTGGGAGGAATCTTCATTGGTCTGGAATTCTGGGCTGAAAACGGCTCTTTCCCTTACCCACATGCGGCACGCACCGTCGAGCTTTGCGCCCAGGGAAAAGGTGGCAACCCTGGGTTCTCAGCTGCCAATTTTGGGGCCCCATTAACCCTAGAAAAGGCACAATCGCTTTCTGTCCTGGCACCTTTTCCCAGGGAGAAATCTTCGCTGGCCTGGAATTCTGGGATGAGAAATGGCACATTCCCGGACTTGCAAGTGGCACGCGCCGTCGACATTTGCGCCCAGGGAAAAGGTGGCAGCCTTGGGCTCTCAGGTGCCAAAGATGAGGCCCCATTACCCCTAGAAAAAGCACAATGGCTTTCTGTCCTGACACCTTTTCCTAGAGAGGAATCGACTTCCATCTGGAATTCTGGGCTGAAAAACGTCCCTTTCCCGGACCCGCACAGGCTATGCACCGTCGAGCTTTGCACCCAGGGAAAAGGGGGCAGCCTTGGGCTTTCAGGTGCCAATGATGGGGCCCAATTAGCATTACAAAATACACAATGGCTTTGTCTCCTGGTACCTTTTCCCTCTGAGGAATCTTCATAGGTCTGGAATTCTGGGATGAAAAATGGCACTTTCCCGGACCTGCACGTGGAACGCTCCGTCGAGCTTTGCGCCCAGGGAAAAGGTGGCAGCCTTGGGCTCCCAGGTATCAATTTTGGGGCCCCATTAACCCTAGAAAAGGCACAATTGCTTTCTGCCCTGGCACCTTTTCCCTGGGAGAAATCTTCATCGGCCTCGAATTCTGGGATGAGAAACAGCACTTTCCTGGACTCGCAAGTGGCACGCACCATCAGGCTTTGCGCTCAGGGCAAAGGTTGCAGCCTTCGGCTCTCAGGTGTCAGTGATGGAGCCCCATTAACCCTAGAAAAGGAACAATCGCTTTCTGTCCTGACACCTTTTCCCAAGGAGGAATCTTCATCGGTCTGGAATTCTGGAATGAGAAACGGCAATTTCCCGGACCCTCACGTAGCACGCATGGTCGAGCTTTGCGCCCAGGGTATAGGAGGCAACCTTGGGCTCTCAGGTGCAAGTGATGGGGGCCGCTTAACCCTAGAAATGGAACAATCGCTTTCTGCCCTGGGAGCCTCTTCCCTGTGAGGAGTCTTTATCCGTCTGGAATTCAGGGCTGAAAAACGGCACTTTCCCGGACAAGAAAGTGGTATGTGCCGTTTATGTTTGCGCCCACGGAAAAGGTGGCAGCCTTGAACTCTCAGGTGCCAATGATGGGGCACCATTGACCCTAGAAAAGGACAATTCGATTTCTGACCTAGCACCTTTTCCCTGGGAGGTGTCTTCATTGGTCTGGAATTCTGGGCTGAAAAATGGCACTTCCCCGGACCCGCAAGTGGCACGTGCCGTCGCCATTTGCACCCAGGGAAAAGGTTGCAGCCTTGGGCTCTCAGGTGCCAATGATGGGGCCCCGTTAACACTAGAAAAATAACACTTGTTTTCTCTCCTGGCACCTTTTCCCAGGGAGGAATCTTCATCCGCCTGGAAATCTGGGTTCAGAAATGGCACTGCCCCAAACCCGCACAAGGTACACACCGTCGAGCTGTGCGCCCAGGGAAAAGGGGGCAGCCTTGGGCTCTCAGCTGCCAATGACGGGGTCCCATTACCCCTACAAAAGGAACAATGGCTTTCTGTCCTGGCACTTTTTCCAGGGAGGAATCTTCATCGGTTTGGAATTCTGGTCTGAGGATCGGCACTTTCCTGGACCCGCAAGTGGAACGCACCATCGAGCTTTGCATCCAGGGAAAAGGTGGCAGTCTTGGGCTCTCAGGTGTCAATGATGGGGCCCCATTACCTTTACAAAAAGCACAATGGCTTTCTGTCCTAACACCTTTTCCCTGGGAGGACTCTTCATTGGTCTGGAATTCTGGGCTGCAAAATGGCACTTTCTAGGACCAGCACGCGCACGCACTGTCGTGCTTTACGCCCAGGGAAAAGGAGGCAACCTCTGGCTCTCAGATGCCAATGACAGGCCCCCATTAACACTAGAAATGGAACAATTGCTTTCTGTCGTGGGAGCCCTTTCCCTGGGAAGAGTCGTCATCCGTCTGGAATCCTGGGCTGAACAAAGGTCTTTCTCTGACCTGCACGTGGCAGGCACCATCTAGCTTTGCGCCCAGGGAAAAGGTGGCAGCCTTGGGCTCTCAGGTGCCAATGACTGGGCCCCATTAACACTAGAAAACTAACACTTGCTTTCTGTCCTGGCACCTTTTCCCAGGGAGGAATCTTTGTCCGCCTGGAAATTTGGGTTCAAAAATGGCACTGCCCCATACCCGCAAAAGGTACACTCCGTCGAGCTTTGTGCCCAGGAAAAGGGGGCAGCCTTGGGCTCTCAGGTGCCAATGATGGGGCCCCATTACCCCTACAAAAGGAACAATGCCTTTCTGTCCTGGCACCTTTTCCCAGGGAGGAATCTTCATCGGTTTGCAATTCTAGTCTTAGAATCGGCACTTTCCTGGACCCGCAAGTGGAACGCACCATCGAGCTTTGCGTCCAGGGAAAAGGTGGCAGTCTTGGGCTCTCAGGTGCCAATGATGGGGCCCCATTACCTTTACAAAAAGCACAATGGCTTTCTGTCCTGGCACCTTTTCCCTGGGAGGAGTCTTCATTGGTCTGGAATTCTGGGCTGTAAAATGGAACTTTCTGGGACCAGCACGTGGCAAGCACTGTCGAGCTTTAGGCCCAGGGAAAAGGAGGCAACCTCTGGCTCTCAGATGCCAATGACGGGCCCTCATTAAAACTAGAAATGGAACAATCGCTTTCTCTCCTGGGAGCCTTTTCCCTGGGAGGAGTCATCATTCGTCTGGAATCCTGGGCTGAACAAAGGTCTTTCTCTGACCTACATGTGGCAGGCACCATCTAGCTTTGTGCCCAGGGAAAAGGTGGCAGCCTTGGTCTCTCAGGTGCCAATGATGGGGCCCCGCTAACACTAGAAAAATAACACTTGCTTTCTGTCCTGGCACCTTTTCCCTGGGAGGAATTTTCGTCCGTCTGGAATTTTGGGCTGAAAAACGGCACTTCCCCGGACCTGCAAGTGGAACGCACCGTCGAGCTTTGTGCCCAGGCAAAAGGTGGCAGCCTTGGGCTCTAGGGTGCCAATGACGGGCCCCATTACCCCTAGAAAAGGAACAATCGTTTCCTGTCCTGGCACCTTTTCCCTGGGAGGAATCTTCATTGGTCTGGAATTCTGGGCTGAAAACGGCTCTTTCCCTTACCCGCATGCGGCACGCACCGTCGAGCTTTGCGCCCAGGGAAAAGGTGGCAGCCCTGGGCTCTCAGCTGCCAATTTTGGGGCCCCATTAACCCTAGAAAAGGCACAATCGCTTTCTGTCCTGGCACCTTTTCCCAGGGAGAAATCTTCGCTGGCCTTGAATTCTGGGATGAGAAACGGCACATTCCCGGACTTGCAAGTGGTACGCACCGTCGACATTTGCGCCCAGGGAAAAGGTGGCAGCCTTGAGCTCTCAGGTGCCAAAGATGTGGTCCCATTACCCCTAGAAAAGGCACAATGGCTTTCTGTCCTGACACTTTTTCCCAGAGAGGAATCGACTTCCGTCTGGAATTCTGGGTTCAAAAATGGCACTGGCCCAAACCCGCACAGGGTACACACCGTCTAGCTTTGCGCCCAGGGAAAAGGGGGCAGCCTTGGGCTCTCAGGTGCCAATGATGGTGCCCCATTACCCCTACAAAAGGCACAATGGCTTTCTCTCCTGGCACCTTTTCCCTCTGAGGAATCTTCATCGGTTTGGAATTCTGGTCTGAGAATCGGCACTTTCCTGGACCCGCAAGTGGAAAGCACCATCGAGCTTTGCGTCCAGGGAAAAGGTGACAGTCTTGGGCTCTCAGGTGCCAATGATGGGGCCCCATTAACACTAGATAAATAACAATCGCTTTCTGTCCTGGCACCTTTTCCCTGGGAGGAATTTTCGTCCGTCTGGAATTCTGGGCTGAAAAACGGCACTTCCCCGGACCTGCAAGTTGAACGCACCGTCGAGCTTTGCGCCCAGGCAAAAGGTGGCAGCCTTGGGCTCTCAGGTGCCAATGATGGGCCCCATTACCCCTAGAAAAAGAATAATCGTTTCCTGTCCTGGCACCTATTCCGTGGGAGGAATCTTCATTGGTCTGGAATTCTGGGCTGAAAACGGCTCTTTCCCTTACCGGCATGCGGCACGCACCGTCGAGCTTTGCGCCCAGGGAAAAGGTGGCAGCCCTGGGCTCTCAGCTGCCAATTTTGGGGCCCCATTAACCCTAGAAAAGGCACAATGGCTTTCTGTCCTGGCACCTTTTCCCAGGGAGAAATCTTCGCTGGCCTGGAATTCTGGGATGAGAAACGGCACATTCCCGGACTTGCAAGTGGCACGCGCCGTCGACATTTGCGCCCAGGGAAAAGGTGGCAGCCTTGGGCTCTCAGGTGCCAAAGATGAGGCCCCATTACCCCTAGAAAAGGCACAATGGCTTTCTGTCCTGACACCTTTTCCTAGAGAGGAATCGACTTCCGTCTGGAATTCTGGGCTGAAAAACGTCCCTTTCCCGGACCCGCACAGGGTATGCACCGTCGAGCTTTGCACCCAGGGAAAAGGTGGCAGCCTTGGGCTCTCAGATGCCAATGATGGGGCCCAATTAGCATTACAAAATACAGAATGGCTTTGTCTCCTGGTACCTTTTCCCTCTGAGGAATCTTCATAGGTCTGGAATTCTGGGCTGAAAAATGGCACTTTTCCAGACCCGCACGTGGAACGCTCCATCGAGCTTTGCGCCCACAGAAAAAGTGGCAGCCTTGGGCTCTCAGGTGTCAATTTTGGAGCCCCATTAACCCTAGAAAACGGACAATTGCTTTCTGCCCTGGCACCTTTTCCCTGGGAGAAATCTTCATCGGCCTGGAATTCTGGGATGAGAAACAGCACATTCCTGGACCCGCAAGTGGCAGGCACCATCGAGCTTTGCACTCAGTGAAAAGGTTGCAGCCTTCGCCTCTCAGGTGTCAATGATGGAGCCCCATTAACCCTAGAAAAGGAACAATCGCTTTCTGTCCTGACACCTTTTCCCAGGGAGGAATCATCATCGGTCTGGAAGTCTGGAATGAGAAACGGCAATTTCCCGGACCCTCACGTAGCACGTATGGTCGAGCTTTGCGCCCAGGGTATAGGAGGCAACCTTGGGCTCTCAGGTGCCAATGATGGGGCCCGATTAACCCTAGAAATGGAACAATCACTTTCTGTCCTGGGAGCCTCTTCCCTGTGAGGTGTCTTCATCCGTCTGGAATTCAGGGCTGAAAAATGGCACTTTCCCGGACAAGAAAGTGGTACGCGCCGTTGATGTTTGCGCCCACGGAAAAGGTGGCAGCCTTGAACTCTGAGGTGCCAATGATGGGGCACCATTGACCCTAGAAAAGGACAATTCGATTTCTGACCTGGCACCTTTTCCCTGGGAGGTGTCTTCGTCCGTCTGGAATTCTGGGCTGAAAAAAGGCATTTCCCCGGACCCGCAAGTGGCACGCGCCATCGCCATTTGCGCCCAGGCAAAAGGTGGCAGCCTTGGGCTCTCAGGTGCCAATGATGGGGCCCCGTTAACACTAGAAAAATAACACTTGCTTTCTGTCCTGGCACCTTTTCCCAGGGAGGAATCTTCGTCCGTTTGGAAATCTGGGTTCAAAAATGGCACTGGCTCAAACCCGCAAAAGGTACACACCGTCGAGCTTTGCGCCCAGGGAAAAGGGGGCAGCCTTGGGCTCTCAGGGACCAAAGATGGTGCCCCATTACCCCTACAAAAGGCACAATGGCTTTCTGTCCTGGCACCTTTTCCCAGGGAGGAATCTTCATCGGTTTGGAATTCTGGTCCGAGAATCGGCACATTCCTGGACCCGCAAGTGGAACGCACCATCGAGCTTTGCGTCCAGGGAAAAGGTGGAAGTCTTGGGCTCTCAGGTGCCAATGATGGGGCCCCATTACCTTTACAAAAAACACAATGGCTTTCTGTCCTGGCACCTTTTCCCTGGGAGGAGTCTTCATTGGTCTGGAATTCTGGGCTGTAAAATGGCACTTTCTGGGACCAGCACGCGGCACGCACTGTCGTGCTTTGCGCCCAGGGAAAAGAAGGCAACCTCTGGCTCTCAGATGCCAATGACGGGCCCCCATTAACACTAGAAATGGAACAATCGCTTTCTGTCCTGGGAGCCCTTTCCCTGGGAGGAGTCGTCATCTGTCTGGAATCCTGGGCTGAACAAAGCACTTTCTCTGACCTGCACGTGGCAGGCACCATCTAGCTTTGCGCCCAGGGAAAAGGTGGCAGCCTTGGGCTCTCAGGTGCCAATGATGGGGCCACGTTAACACTAGAAAAATAACACTTGCTTTCTGTCCTGGCACCTTTTCCCAGGGAGGAATCTTTGTCCGTCTGGAAATCTGGGTTCAAAAATGGCACTGCGCCAAACCTGCACAAGGTACACACCGTTGAGCTTTGTGCCCAGGGAAAAGGGGGCAGCCTTGGGCTCTCAGGTGCCAATGATGGGGCCCCATTACCCCTACAAAAGGCACAATGGCTTTCTGTCCTGGCACCTTTTCCCAGGGAGGAATCTTCATCGGTTTGCAATTCTGGTCTGAGAATTGGCACTTTCCTGGACCCAGAAGTGGAACGCACCATCGAGCTTTACGTCCAGGGAAAAGGTGGCAGCCTTGGGCTCTCAGGTTTCATTTTTGGGGCCCCATTAACCCTAGAAAAGGCACAATTGTTTCCGTCCTGGCAAATTTTCCCTGGGAGAAATCTTCATCGGCCTCGAATTCTGGGATGAGAAACAGCACATTCCTGGACCCGCAAGTGGCACGCACCGTCGAGCTTTGCGCTCAGGGAAAAGGTTGCAGCCTTCGGCTCTCAGGTGCCAATGATGGGTCCCCATTACTCCTAGAAAAGGAGAAATCCATGCCTGTCCTGGCACCTTTTCCCAGGGAGGAATCTTCATCGATCTGGAATTCTGGAATGAGAAACGGCAATTTCCCGGACCCTCACGTAGCACGCATGGTCGAGCTTTGCGCCCAGGGTATAGGAGGCAACCTTGGGCTCTCAGGTGCCAATGATGGGGCCCGATTAACCCTAGAAATGGAACAATCGCTTTCTGTCCTGGGAGCCTCTTCTCTGTGAGGAGTCTTCATCCGTCTGGAATTCAGGGCTGACAAATGGCACTTTCCCGGACAAGAAAGTGGTACGCGCCGTTGATGTTTGCGCCCACGGAAAAGGTGGCAGCCTTGAACTCTGAGGTGCCAATGATGGGGCACCATTGACCCTAGAAAAGGACAATTCGATTTCTGACCTGGCACCTTTTCCCTGGCAGGTGTCTTTGTCCGTCGGGAATTCTGGGCTGAAAAATGGCACTTCCCCGGACCCGCAAGTGGCACGCGCCGTCGACATTTGCGCCCAGGCAAAAGGTGGCAGCCTTGGGCTCTCAGGTGGCAATGATGGGGCCCCATTAACACTAGAAAAATAACACTTGCTTTCTGTCTTGGCACCTTTTCCCAGGGAGGAATCTTCGTCCGCCTGGAAATCTGGGTTCAAAAATGGCACTGGCCCAAACCCGCACAAGGTACACACCGTCGAGCTTTGCGCCCAGGGAAAAGGGGGCAGCCTTGGGCTCTCAGCTGCCAATGATGGTGCCCCATTACCCCTACAAAAGGCAGAATGGCTTTCTGTCCTGGCACCTTTTCCCAGGGAGGAATCTTCATCGGTTTGGAATTCTGGTCTGAGAATCGGCACTTTCCTGGACCCGCAAGTGGAACGCACCATCGGGCTTTGCGTCCAGGGAAAAGGTGGCAGTCTTGGGCTCTCAGGTGCCAATGATGGGGCCCCATTACCTTTACAAAAAGCACAATGGCTTTCATTGTGAATGTATATTCATTCTGGTGTGCCTGTCCTGGTTTGGGTTGTTACCTCTGGGGTCTCATTAAAAATAGCACCCAGACTGTGGGGAAAACAGGCGGAGATGGTTACTTCCACCTTTTCACCTCTGTTACAACAATCATTGACAATATTGAGCTTCCTTTTGATGTTAGGGACAGCATAATCCTACTGTTAGTGCTGTTAGTGTTGCTTTGTCTCCTCTGTACTGCATACACCATGTTTGGGGTCAGAACTGGTCTTTCTAAGGAGACTTGCTGGAGGCCTGTCCTGGGAGCGGATAATGTTGAGTGGCACGGGAAGTGGGAAGATATGGGCCAGTATTTGGAGACCTTCTCTCCTCAAATGGTCTGGAAATTCACCCCAGAACAACTGCAGGACCCTGCCAAAATGCTAAGCTATGTGAAAGGAAGATGCTCTGGTAGTCCCAGAGATGTGCAGCTCACAGCAACCTGCTGGGCCCTGGCCACTGCCTACCGCACACTGCTTGGTGTGGTACAGCATCATCAGGAGGAGGAGAAAAGGAGCAAATCCACAGGCACCATGTCCACCCAAACCACGGCTGAGCCAGAGAGGAAGAGAGATACATCAACCAGCAGCATGTCCACCCAGACCATGACTGAGCCAGAGAGGAAGAGAGACACATCAACCAGCACCAGGCCCACACAAACCACAGCTGAGCCAGAGAGAAAGGGAAACAAATCAACCAGCACCATGTCCACACAAACCATGGAGGAGCCAGAAGGACAACAGAAACCGATAGCAGTTGCCCCTGTCCAGAAAAGAAAATCAAAGACCAAATCAGTTCGTATAGCACATGACGAGGAAGAGTCAGGACCTTCATCTCAAGCAGAAGAAATGGAGCCAGAAATAATCACCCGGTCCCTATCCCTGGGAGAGCTGCGTGAGCTCCGGAGAGAGTTCACACGACAGGCAAATGAGTCCATCTTGACCTGGCTACTTCGAATCTGGGATGCTGCAGCCAATGATACAATTCTAGATGGGAGTGAGGCAAGGCAGCTGGGATCCCTTTCTCGAGATGTTGTCATTGATCAGGGCATTGGAAAGAGACAGGAAACTCTCAGCCTCTGGCGGCGACTGTTGTCAAGCGTGAGGGAGAGATATCTTTGTAAGGAGGACCTCCACGTACAGCAAGGACAATGGAACACGATGGAACAAGGTATCCGGTGCTTAAGGGAATTAGCCGTACTGGAGATAATCTTTTCAGAGGATGAGAGATTCCCTAAAAGTCCAGATGGTGTCCAGTGCACATCCCAGATGTGGTTAAAATTTGCACGACTTGGGCCAGAAATGTATTCTCGCTACCTTGCAACATTGCAGTGGAGAGAGGGAGAAGACAAGGTGGGTGCACTGGTCAGCAAACTCAGGATTTATGAAGACACTGTCACTGCTCCATTACGAGCCCACGTCTCAGCTGTGGAAACAAAACTGGCTGAACTGGAAGAGAAGATTAAGGAAGGACTCTTCCATATCTCTCCAGAACAAACGAGAGTCTCGGCCATCAGAAGCAGGCGTCTTCCAGCTAAGGAGAAAGGGTACACTCCACGCGGCAATCTGTGGTTTTACCTCCATGAGCATGGAGAAGATATGAGGAAGTGGGATGGGAAACCCACCTCTTCCTTAGCAGCTCGGGTACGTGAATTGCAAAGAGGCACAACTAACACAGGGAATTCTTCAAGGTTGAAGGCTGCTCCGGTCTCTCATGGGCAAGGCTCCAGACAGTATAGGAATGATGATGTTATGCCCGATCCTCTTGAAGGAACCTCCCTGCGCTCTCCCAGGAATTCACAGGGAGAGCGCAGTGAATACCATGACCAGAACTAGGGGGGCCCTGCCTCTAGCCAGGTAGAGGAGAGGGACAATCGGGTTTATTGGACTGTGTGGATTCGGTGGCCTGGCTCATCAGACCCACAGAAATACAAAGCTTTAGTGGACACTGGTGCACAATGCACGTTGATGCCATCAGGATACGTCGGGGCAGAATCCATCTCTATTTCTGGGGTGACAGGGGGATCCCAACAGCTGACTGTACTGGAAGCTGAAGTCAGCTTGACTGGGAAGGAATGGCATAGACACCCCATTGTGACTGGTCCAGAAGCCCCATGTATCCTTGGCATAGACTACCTGAGGAATGGATATTTCAAAGACCCAAAGGGACTGCGTTGGGCCTTTGGCATAGCTGCTGTGGAGACAGAGGAAATCAGACAGCTGAGCACCTTGCCTGGCCTCTCAGAGGACCCTTCTGCTGTGGGACTGCTGAAAGTTGAAGAACAATTGGTACCACTGGCCACAGCCACAGTGCACCGTCGGCAATACCGCACTGACCGAGACTCTGTGACCCCCATACACAAGATGATTCGTGAGCTGGAGAGCCAAGGGGTGGTCAGCAAGACTCACTCACCATTTAATAGCCCCAATGGCCAGTACGAAAGTCCAGTGGAGAGTGGAGGCTGACGGTGGATTACCGTGGTCTCAATGAGGTCACACCCACCCTGAGTGCCGCTGTGCCGGACATGCTGGAGCTTCAGTATGAGCTGGAGTCCAAGGCAGCCAAGTGGTATGCCACCATCGACATTGCCAATGCCTTTTTCTCCATTCCGTTGGCAGCAGAGTGCAGGCCGCAGTTTGCTTTCACCTGGAAGGGGGTGCAGTACACCTGGAATCGACTGCCCGAGGGGTGGAAACACAGTTCCACCATTTGCCATGGACTGATCCAGACTGCATTGGAAAAGGGTGAGGCTCCAGAATACCTACAGTACATCGATGACATCATTGTATGGGGGAACACAGCAGGGGAGGTTTTTGAGAAAGGAAAGAAGATAATCCAGATTCTCCTAAGAGCTGGCTTTGCCATTAAACGAAGTAAAGTCAAGGGACCTGCTCAGGAAATTCAGTTCCTAGGGGTGAAGTGGCAAGATGGGCGTCGTCAGATTCCAACAGAGGTGATCAACAAAATAGCAGCCATGTTCCCACCGACCAGCAAGAAGGAAACTCAGGCTTTCCTAGGTGCCGTGGGCTTTTGGAGGATGCATATCCCTGAGTACAGTCAGATTGTAAGCCCTCTCTACCTTGTGACACGGAAGAAAAATGATTTCCAGTGGGGCCCTGAACAACAACAAGCCTTTGAGCAGATTAAACAGGAGATTACCCATGCAGTAGCCCTTGGGCCAGTCAGGACAGGACAGGATGTGAAGAATGTGCTCTACACTGCAGCCGGGGAGAATGGCCCATCCTGGAGCCTCTGGCAGAAAGTACCTGAGGAGACTCGAGGACGACCACTGGGATTCTGGAGTCGGGGATACAAAGGATCTGAGGCCAGCTACACCCCAACTGAGAAAGAGATCCTGGCAGCTTATGAAGGAGTTCGAGCCGCCTCAGAAGTGATTGGCACTGAGGCACAGCTCATCCTGGCACTCCGACTACCAGTATTGGGCTGGATGTTTAAAGGAAAAGCTCCTTCTACCCATCATGCCACTGATGCCACATGGAATAAATGGATCGCTCTGATCACGCAGCGAATCCGGATAGGGAATCCTAATCGCCCTGGGATTTTGGAAATCATCACTAACTGGCCGGAAGGTGAGAGTTTCGGATTTTCCTCTGAAGAAGAAGAGGAGCAGGTGACACGAGCTGAGGAGGCCCCACCATATAACCAGCTACCAGAAGAGGAGAAGCGATATGCTCTCTTCACAGATGGCTCTTGCCGCATTGTAGGGCCAAGCCGGAAATGGAAAGCAGCTGTATGGAGTCCTACACGTCGAGTTGCAGAAGCGACTGAAGGACAAGGTGGATCAAGTCAGGTTGCAGACCTGAAAGCTGTTCAGCTGGCTTTGGATATCGCTGAACGAGAGAAGTGGCCAAGACTCTACCTTTACACTGACTCGTGGATGGTGGCCAATGCTCTGTGGGGATGGCTGGAGCGTTGGAGAAAGGCTGGCTGGCAGCGCAAAGGGAAACCCATCTGGGCGGCTGAGATGTGGCAGGACATCGCTGCCCGGGTAGAGAAGCTGAGTGTGAAGGCCCGTCACGTAGATGCTCATGTACCCAAGAGCCGGGCTAATGAGGAGCATCGTAACAACGAGCAGGTGGATCGAGCTGCCAGGATTGAAGTCTCTCCGGTAGATCTGGATTGGCAGCATAAAGGTGAATTGTTTCTAGCCGATGGGCCCATGATGCCTCTGGTCATCAGGACAGAGATGCAACATACAGATGGGCTCGTGACCGAGGGGTGGATCTAACCATGGACGGTGTCTCACAGGTTATCCATGACTGTGACACATGTGCTGCCATCAAGCAGGCCAAGCGGGTGAAGCCTCTATGGTATGGTGGACGGTGGTCGAAATACAGGTATGGGGAAGCATGGCAAGTTGACTACATCACACTTCCCCAAACACGCCAAGGCAAGCGCTATGTGCTGACCATGGTAGAGGCAACCACTGGATGGCTGGAGACATACCCCGTATCTCACGCCACTGCCCGGAATACCATCCTGGGCCTTGAGAAACAAGTCCTGTGGAGACACGGCACCCCAGAGAGAATAGAGTCTGACAACGGCACCCACTTCAAGAACAGCCTCCTAGACACCTGGGCCAGAGAGCAAGGCATTGAGTGGGTGTATCATATCCCCTACCATGCTCCAGCTGCCGGGAAAGTTGAGCGATGTAATGGACTGCTGAAAACAACCTTGAAGGCGTTGGGTGGGGGAACTTTCAAACACTGGGAGCTGCATTTGGCAAAGGCCACCTGGTTGGTCAACACCCGGGGCTCCATCAATCGAGCTGGCCCTGCCCAATCAAAACTCTTGAATACTGTAGATGGAGATAAAGTCCCTGTGGTCCATATGAGAGGTATGTTAGGAAAGACTGTTTGGGTGAGTCCCAACTCAAACAAAGGCAAACCCATCCGAGGGATTGTCTTTGCTCAAGGACCTGGTTGCACTTGGTGGATAATGCAAAAAGATGGAGAAACACGTTGTGTACCACAAGGGGACCTAATTTTGAGTGAGAAGAGTTTGTAATGTTTCATTGTATATATGTGTATATATATGTATGTATAGGTAAAAAGAGGATTAATTTGGGAATGACTAGATGGAGTAGAATAAGGGGTGGATAATGTCCTAGTTCAGCAGGAGGGACCAGCTAACCCTGTGTGGGGGATGATCAAAGCTGTGTATTCTACCCCCTTAATCATTCCCCAAGGTCAATGGGCCATTAGCAGCAGCTGCCCAGGGGGCCACTATCACCTTCACACCCAGCCTGAGGGGGGCGGAGCTGCTAATGGGCCATCAACAGCTCAATACCCCCTGGCTCCCAGAGTTAATCACCCATTGTGTGAGTCCCCGCCCAGGGGGAGGGACTGAGTGCTCCCTGAGGGTACATAAGTGGTGGGTAAGAAGACCTCGGGAACCTCTCGTCGGATCCAGAGCAGCAGCAGGACCTAGACAGGAGGAGATCACCGCTCTCGCCCAGACCACAGCCCTCGCCTGCACCAACAGGTTTTTCTTTTCCTTTTGCTCTGGACTTGGGGGAACCACAGGGGTCTCAGCACAAGGGCAAACAAAGCCCCTTGGGTTTGTGCCCCAGGACACTGGGTTATACTGCTGGCGTTTTGTGAGTTGAAAGCAATTTCACTTGTGTGTCAGTGTCGTTATTGTAATATTATTATTAAATTTAAGGTCTGACTTATAATCTCTCTCGTGTGAGTTCATCTCTCCTGCTGGTTAACCTTTAAACCAGCACAGACAGAAAGCCATTTAGTCTTTTGTAGGGGTAATGGGGCACCATCATTGGCACCTGAGAGCCCAAGGCTGCCCCCTTTTCCCTGGGCGCAAAGCTCGACGGTGTGTATCTTGTGCGGGTTTGGGGCAGTGCCATTTTTGAACCCAGATTTCCAGACGGATGAAGATTCCTCCCTGGGAAAAGGTGCCAGGACAGAAAGCAAGTGTTATTTTTCTAGTGTTAACGGGGCCCCATCATTGGCACCTGAGAGCCCAAGGCTGCCACCTTTTGCCTGGGCGCAAATTTCAACGGCGTGTGCCACTTGCGGGTCCGGGGAAGTGCCATTTTTCAGCCCAGATTTCCAGACGGACGAAGACACCTCCCAGGGAAATACGCCAGGTCAGAAATCGAATTGTCCTTTTCTAGGGTCAATGGTGCCCCATCATTGGCACCTGAGAGTTCAAGGCTGCCACCTTTTCCGTGGGCGCAAACATCAACGGCGCGTAACACTTTCTTGTCCGGGAAAGGGCCGTTTTTCAGCCCTGAATTCCAGACGGATGAAGGCTCCTCACAGGGAAGAGGCTCCCAGGACAGAAAGCGATTGTTCCATTTCTAGGGTTAATTGGGCCCCATCATTGGCACCTGAGAGCCCAAGGTTGCCTCCTATACCCTGGGCGCAAAGCTCGACCATGCGTGCTACGTGAGGGTCCGGGAAATTGCCGTTTCTCATTCCAGAATTCCAGACCGATGAAGATTCCTCCCTGGGAAAAGGTGCCAGGACAGGAATGGATTTCTCCGTTTCTAGGAGTAATGGGGACCCATCATTGGCACCTGAGAGCCGAAGGCTGCAACCTTTTCCCTGAGCGCAAAGCTCGACGGCGCGTGCCACTTGCGGGTCCAGGAATGTGCTGTTTCTCATCCCAGAAATCAAGGCCGATGAAGATTTCTCCCAGGGAAAATGTGCCAGGACAGAAACCAATTGTGCCTTTTCTAGGGTTAATGGGGCTCCAAAATTGACACCTGAGAGCCCAAGGCTGTCACCTTTTCCCTGGGCGCAAAGCTCGACGGAGCGTTCCACGTGCGTGTCCGGGAAAGTGCCATTTTTCAGCCCAGAATTCCAGACCTATGAAGATTCCTCAGAGGGAAAAGGTACCAGGAGACAAAGCCATTGTGTATTTTGTAATGCTAATTGGGCCCCATCATTGGCACCTGAGAGCCCAAGGCTGCCACCTTTTCCCTGGGTGCAAAGCTCGACGGTGCATACCCTGTGCGGGTCCGGGAAAGGGACGTTTTTCAGCCCAGAATTCCAGACGGAAGTCGATTCCTCTCTGGGAAAAGGTGTCAGGACAGAAAGCCATTGTGCCTTTTCTAGGGGTAATGGGACCCCAAAATGGACACCTGAGAGCCCAAGGATGCCACCTTTTCCCTGGGCGCAAATGTCGACGGCGCGTGCCACTTGCAAGTCCAGGAATGTGCCGTTTCTCATCCCAGAATTCCAGGCCAGCGAAGATTTCTCCCTGGGAAAAGGTGCCAGGACAGAAAGCCATTGTGCCTTTTCTAGGGTTAATGGGGCCCCAAAATTGGCAGCTGAGAGCCCAGGGCTGCCACCTTTTCCCTGGGCGCAAAGCTCGACGGTGCGTGCCACATGCGGGTAAGGGAAAGAGCCGTTTTCAGCCCAGAATTCCAGACCAATGAAGATTCCTCCCAGGGAAAAGGTGCCAGGACAGAAAGCGATGGTTCTTTTTCTAGGGGTAATGGGGCCCCATTATTGGCACCCGAGAGCCCAAGGCTGCCACCTTTTGCCTGGGCACAAAGCTCGACGGTGCGTTCCACTTGCAGGTCCGGGGAAGTGCCGTTTTTCAGCCCAGAATTCCAGACGGACGAAAATTCCTCCCAGGGAAAAGGTGCCAGGACAGAAAGCGATCGTTATTTATCTAGTGTTAACGGGGACCCATCATTGGCACCTGAGAGCCCAAGGCTGCCACCTTTTCCCTGGGCGCAAAGCGAGATGGTGCCTGCCACGTGCAGGTCAGAGAAAGACCTTTCTTCAGCCCAGGATTCCAGAAGGTTGACGACTCCTCCCAGGGAAAAGGCTCCCAGGACAGAAAGCGGTTGGTCCATTTCTAGGGTTAATCGGGCCCCATCATTGGCACCTGAGAGCCCAAGGTTGCCTCCACCTCAGAGCCCAAGGTTGCCTCCTACACCCTGGGCGCAAAGCTCGACCATGCGTGCTACGTGAGGGTCCGGGAAATTGCCATTTCTCA
Source organism: Pithys albifrons albifrons (assembly GCF_047495875.1). Taxonomy (NCBI): domain Eukaryota; kingdom Metazoa; phylum Chordata; class Aves; order Passeriformes; family Thamnophilidae; genus Pithys; species Pithys albifrons. The sequence continues at coordinate 136,334 of NC_092493.1, forward strand.
TTCCAGAATTCCAGACCGATGAAGATTCCTCCCTGGGAAAAGGTGCCAGGACAGGAATGGATTTCTCCTTTTCTAGGAGTAATGGGGCTCCATCATTGGCACCTGAGAGCCGAAGGCTGCAACCTTTTCCCTGAGCGCAAAGCTCGATGGTGCCTGCCACTTGCGGGTCCAGGAATGTGCTGTATCTCATCCCAGAATTCGAGGCCGATGAAGATTTCTCCCAGGGAAAAGCTGCCAGGACAGAAAGCAATTGTGCTTTTTCTAGGGTTAATGGGGCCCTAAAATTGACACCTGAGAGCCCAAGGCTGCCACCTTTTCCCTGGGCGCAAATGTCGACGGTGCGTGCCACTTGCAAGTCCAGGAATGTGCCGTTTCTCATCCCAGAATTCCAGGCCAGCGAAGATTTCTCCCTGGGAAAAGGTGCCAGGACAGAAAGCCATTGTGCCTTTTCTAGGGTTAATGGGGCCCCATTATTGGCACCCGAGAGCCCAAGGCTGTCACCTTTTGCCTGGGCACAAAGCTCGACGGTGCATTCCACTTGCAGGTCCGTGGAAGTGCCGTTTTTCAGCCCAGAATTCCAGACGGACGAAAATTCCTCCCAGGGAAAGGTGTCAGGACAGAAAGCGATTGTTATTTATCTAGTGTTAACGGGGCCCCATCATTGGCACCTGAGAGCCCAAGGCTGCCCCCTTTTCCCTGGGCGCAAAGCTAGATGGTGCCTGCCACGTGCAGGTCAGAGAAAGACCTTTCTTCAGCCCAGGATTCCAGAAGGATGACGACTCCTCCCAGGGAAAAGGCTCCCAGGACAGAAAGCGATTGTTCCATTTCTAGTGTTAATGGGGGCCCGTCATTGGCATCTGAGAACCAGAGGTTGCCTCCTTTTCCCTGGGCGCAAAGCACGACAGTGCATGCCATGTGCTGGTCCCAGAAAGTGCCATTTTACAGCCCAGAATTCCAGACCAATGAAGGCTCCTCCCAGGGAAAAGGTGCCAGGACAGAAAGCCATTATGCTTTTTGTAAAGGTAATGGGGCCCCATCATTGGCACCTGAGAGCCCAAGACTGCCACCTTTTCCCTGGACGCAAAGCTCGATGGTGCGTTCCACTTGCGGGTCCAGGAAAGTGCCGATTCTCAGACCAGAATTGCAAACCGATGAAGATTCCTCCCTGGGAAAAGGTGCCAGGACAGAAAGCCATTGTGCCTTTTGTAGGGGTAATGGGGCCCCATCATTGGCACCTGAGAGCCCAAGGCTGCCCCCTTTTCCCTGGGCGCAAAGCTCCACGGTGTGTACCTTGTGCGGGTTTAGGGCAGTGCCACTTTTGAACCCAGATTTCCAGAGGGATGAAGATTCCTCCCTGGGAAAAGGTGCCAGGACAGAAAGCAAGTGTTATTTTTCTAGTGTTAACGGGGCCCCATCATTGGCACCTGAGAGCCCAAGGCTGCCACCTTTTCCCTGGGCGCAAATGGCGACGCCGCGTGCCACTTGCGAGTCCGGGGAAGTGCCATTTTTCAGCCCAGAATTCCAGACGGACGAAGACACCTCCCAGGGAAAAGGTGCCAGGTCAGAAATCGAATTGTCCTTTTCTAGGGTCAATGGTGCCCCATCATTGGCACCTGAGAGTTCAAGGCTGCCACCTTTTCCGTGGGCGCAAACATCAATGGCGCGTACCACTTTCTTGTATGGGAAAGTGCCGTTTTTCAGCCCTGAATTCCAGACGGATGAAGACTCCTCACAGGGAAAAGGCTCCCAGGACAGAAAGCGATTGTTCCATTTCTAGGGTTAATTGGGCTCCATCATTGGCACCTGAGAGCCCAAGGTTGCCTCCTATTCCCTGGGCGCAAAGCTCGACCATGCGTGCTACGTGAGGGTCCGGGAAATTGCCGTTTCTCATTCCAGAATTCCAGACCGATGAATATTCCTCCCTGGGAAAAGGTGGAAGGACAGAAAGCGATTGTTCCTTTTCTAGGGTTAATGGGGCTCCATCATTGACACCTGAGAGCCGAAGGCTGCAACCTTTTCCCTGAGCGCAAAGCTCAATGGTGTGTGCCACTTGCGGGTCCAGGAATGTGCTGTTTCTCATCCCAGAATTCAAGGCCGATGAAGATTCCTCACAGGGAAAAGGTGCCAGGACAGAAACCAATTGTGCTTTTTCTAGGGTTAATGGGGCCGCAAAATTGACACTTGAGAGCCCAAGGCTGCCACCTTTTCCCTGGGCGCAAAGCTCGACGGAGCGTTCCACGTGCGGGTCCGGGAAAATGCCATTTTTCAGCCCAGAATTCCAGACCTATGAAGATTCCTCAGTAGGAAAAGGTACCAGGAGACAAAGCCATTGTGTATTTTGTAATGCTATTTGGGCCCCATCATTGGCACCTGAGAGCCCAAGACTGCCACCTTTTCCCTGGGTGCAAACTAGACGGTGCATACCCTGTGCGGGTCCAGGAAAGGGCCGTTTTTCAGCCCAGAATTTCAGACGGAAGTCGATTCCTCTCTGGGAAAAGGTGTCAGGTCAGAAAACCATTGTGCCTTTTCTAGGAGTAATGGGGGCCCATCTTTGGCACCTGAGAGCCCAACGCTGCCACTTTTTTCCTGGGCACAAATGTCAACGGCGCGTGCCACTTGCAAGTCCAGGAATGTGCCGTTTCTCATCCCAGAATTCCAGGCCAGCGAAGATTTCTCCCTGGGAAAAGGTGCCAGGACAGAAAGCGATTGTGCCTTTTCTAGGGTTAATGGGGCCCCAAAATTGGCAGCTGAGAGCCCAGGGCTGCCACCTTTTCCCTGGACGCAAAGCTCGACGGTGAGTGCCACATGCGGGTAAGGGAAAGAGCCGTTTTCAGCTCAGAATTCCAGACCAATGAAGGTTCCTCCCAGGGAAAAGGTGCCAGGACAGAAAGCAATTGTTCTTTTTCTAGGGGTAATGGGGCCCCATCATTGGCACCTGAGAGCCCAAGGCTGCCACCTTTTGCCTGAGCACAAAGCTCGACGGTGCGTTCCACTTGCAGGTCTGGGGAAGTGCCGTTTTTCAGCCCAGAATTCCAGACGGACGAAAATTCCTCCCAGGGAAAAGGTGCCAGGACAGAAAGCGATTGTTATTTATCTAGTGTTAACGGGGCCCCATCATTGGCACCTGAGAGCCCAAGGCTGCCACCTTTTCCCTGGGCGCAAAACTAGATGGTGCCTGCCACCTGCAGGTCAGAGAAAGACCTTTCTTCAGCCCAGGATTCCAGAAGGATGACGACTCCTCCCAGGGAAAAGGCTCCCAGGACAAAAAGCGATTGTTCCATTTCTAGTGTTAATGGGGGCCCGTCATTGGCATCTGAGAGCCAGAGGTTGCCTCCTTTTCCCTGGGCGCAAAGCACGACAGTGCGTGCCACGTGCTGGTCCCAGAAAGTGCCACTTTACAGCCCAGAATTCCAGACCAATGAAGACTCCTCCCAGGGAAAAGGTGCCAGGACAGAAAGCCATTGTGCCTTTTGTAAAGGTAATGGGGCCCCATCATTGGCACCTGAGAGCCCAAGACTGCCACTTTTCCCTGGATGCAAAGCTCGATGGTACGTTCCACTTGCGGGTCCAGGAAAGCGCCGATTCTCAGACCAGAATTCCAAGCCGATGAAGATTCCTCCCTGGGAAACGGTGCCAGGACAGAAAGCCATTGTGCCTTTTGTAGGGGTAATGGGGCACCATCATTGGCAGCTGAGAACCCAAGGCTGCCCCCTTTTCCCTGGGCGCAAAGCTCGATGGTGCGTGCCACTTGCGGGTCCAGGAAAGTGCCATTTTTCAGCCCAGAATTCCAGACCTATGAAGATTCCTCAGAGGAAAAAGGTACCAGGAGACAAAGCCATTGTCTATTTTGTAATGCTAATTGGGCCCCATCATTGGCAGCTGAGAACCCAAGGCTGCCACCTTTTCCCTGGGTGCAAAGCTCGACGGTGCATACCCTGTGCGGGTCCGGGAAAGGGCTGTTTTTCAGCCCAGAATTCCAGACGGAAGTCGATTCCTCTCTGGGAAAAGGTGTCAGGACAGAAAGCCATTGTGCCTTTTCTAGGGGTAACGGGGCCCCAAAATGGACACCTGAGAGCCCAAGGCTGCCACCTTTTCCCTGGGCGCAAATGTCGACGGCGCGTGCCACTTGCAAGTCCGGGAATGTGCCGTTTCTCATAGCAGAATTCCAGGCCAGCGAAGATTTCTCCCTGGGAAAAGGTGCCAGGACAGAAAGCCATTGTGCCTTTTCTAGGGTTAATAGGGCCCCATCATTGGCACCTGAGAGCCCAAGGCTGCCACCTTTTCCCTGGGCGCAAAGCTCGACGGTGCATACCCTCTGCGGGTCCGGAAAAGGGCCGTTTTTCAGCCCAGAATTCCAGACAGAAGTCGATTCCTCTCTGGGAAAAGGTGTCAGGACAGAAAGCCATTGTGCCTTTTCTAGGGGTAATAGGGCCCCAAAATGGACACCTGAGAGCCCAAGGCTGCCACCTTTTCCCTGGGCGCAAATGTCGACGGCGCGTGCCACTTGCAAGTCCGGGAATGTGCCGTTCCTCATCCCAGAATTCCAGGCCAGCGAAGATTTCTCCCTGGGAAAAGGTGCCAGGGCAGAAAGTGATTGTGCCTTTTCTAGGGTTAATGGGGCCCCAAAATTGGCACCTGAGAGCCCAGGGTTGCCACCTTTTCCCTGGGCGAAAAGCTCGACGGTGCGTGCCACATGCGGGTAAGGGAAAGAGCTGTGTTCAGCACAGAATTCCAGACCAATGAAGATTCCTCCCAGGGAAAAGGTGCCAGGACAGAAAGCCATTGTTCTTTTTCTAGGGGTAATGGGGCCCCATCATTGGCACCTGAGAGCCCAAGGCTGCCACCTTTTGCCTGAGCACAAAGCTCGACGGTGCGTTCCACTTGCAGGTCCGTGGAAGTGCTCTTTTTCAGTCCAGAATTCCAGAGGGACGAAAATTCCTCCCAGGGAAAAGGTGCCAGGACAGAAAGCGATTGTTATTTATCTAGTGTTAATGGGGTCTCATCATTGGCACCTGAGAGCCCAAGGCTGTCACCTCTTCCATGGGCGCAAAGCTAGATGGTGCCTGCCACGTGCAGGTCAGAGAAAGTGCTTTGTTCAGCCCAGGATTCCAGACGGATGACGACTCCTCTTAGGGAAAAGGCTCCCAGGACAGAAAGCAATTGTTCCATTTCTAGTGTTAATGGGGGCCCATCATTGGCATCTGAGAGCCAGAGGTTGCCTCCTTTTCCCTGGGCGCAAAGCACGACAGTGCGTGCCATGTGCTGGTCCCAGAAAGTGCCACTTTACAGCCCAGAAGTCCCGACCAATAAAGACTCCTCCCAGGGAAAAGGTGCCAGGACAGAAAGCCATTGTGCTTTTTGTAAAGGTAATGGGGTCCCATCATTGGCACCTGAGAACCCAAGACTGCCACCTTTTCCCTGGACGCAAAGCTCGATGGTGCGTTCCACTTGCGGGTCCAGGAAAGTGCCGATTCTCAGACCAGAATTTCAAGCCGATGAAGATTCCTCCCTGGGAAAAGGTGCCAGGACAGAAAGCCATTGTGCCTTTTGTAGGGGTAATGGGGCCCCATCATTGGCACCTGAGAGCCCAAGGCTGCCACCTTTTCCCTGGGCGCAAATGTCGACGGCGCGTGCCACTTGCAAGTCCGGGAATGTGCCGTTTCTCATCCCAGAATTCCAGGCCAGCGAAGATTTCTCCCTGGGAAAAGGTGCCAGGACAGAAAGCCATTGTGCCTTTTCTAGGGGTAATAGGGCCTCATCTTTGGCACCTGAGAGCCCAAGGCTGCCACCTTTTCCCTGGGCGCAAATGTCGACGGCGCGTGCCACTTGAAAGTCCGGGAATGTGCCGTTTCTCATCCCAGAATTCCAGGCCAGCGAAGATTTCTCCCTGGGAAAAGGTGCCAGGACAGAAAGCGATTGTGCCTTTTCTAGGGTTAATGGGGCCCCAAAATTGGCAGCTGAGAGCCCAGGGTTGCCACCTCTTCCCTGGGCGCAAAGCTCGACGGAGCGTTCCACGTGCGGGTCCGGGAAAGTGCCATTTTCAGCACAGAATTCCAGACCAATGAAGATTCCTCCCAGGGAAAAGGTGCCAGGACAGAAAGCCATTGTTCTTTTTCTAGGGGTAATGGGGCCCCATCATTGGCACCTGAGAGCCCAAGGCTACCACCTTTTCCCTGGGCGCAAAGCTCGACGGAGCGTTCCACGTGCGGGTCCGGGAAAGTGCCATTTTTCAGCCCAGAATTCCAGACGGAAGTTGATTCCTCTCTGGGAAAAGGTGTCAGAACAGAAAGCCATTGTGCCTTTTGTAGGGGTAATGGCACCTCATCTTTGGCACCTGAGAGCCCAAGGCTGCCACCTTTTCCCTGGGCGCAAATGTCGACGGCGCGTGCCACTTGCAAGTCCGGGAATGTGCCGTTTCTCATCCCAGAATTCCAGGTCAGCGAAGATTTCTCCCTGGGAAAAGGTGCCAGGACAGAAAGCCATTGTGCCTTTTCTAGGGGTAATAGGGCCTCATCTTTGGCACCTGAGAGCCCAACGCTGCCACCTTTTCCCTGGGCGCAAATGTCGACGGCGCGTGCCATTTGAAAGTCCGGGAATGTGCCGTTTCTCATCCCAGAATTCCAGGCCAGCGAAGATTTCTCCCTGGGAAAAGGTGCCCGGACAGAAAGCGATTGTGCCTTTTCTAGGGTTAATGGGGCCCCAAAATTGGCAGCTGAGAGCCCAGGGCTGCCACCTTTTCCCTGGGCGCAAAGCTCGACGGTGCGTGCCACATGCGGGTAAGGGAAAGAGCCATTTTCAGCACAGAATTCCAGACCAATGAAGATTCCTCCCAGAGTAAAGGTGCCAGGACAGAAAGCCATTGTTCTTTTTCTAGGGGTAATGGGGCCCCATCATTGGCACCTGAGAGCCCAAGGCTTCCACCTTTTGCCTGGGCACAAAGCTCGACGGTGCGTTCCACTTGCAGGTCCGGGGAAGTGCCGTTTTTCAGCCCAGAATTCCAGACGGACGAAAATTCCTCCCAGGGAAAAGGTGCCAGGACAGAAAGCGATTGTTATTTATCTAGTGTTAACGGGGACCCATCATTGGCACCTGAGAGCCCAAGGCTGCCACCTTTTCCCTGGGCGCAAAGCTTGATGGTGCCTGCCACGTGCAGGTCAGAGAAAGACCTTTGTTCAGCCCAGGATTCCAGACGGATGACGACTCCTCCCAGGGAAAAGGCTCCCAAGACAAAAAGCGATTGTTCCATTTCTAGGGTTAATGGGGTCCCGTCATTGGCATCTGAGAGCCAGAGGTTGCCTCCTTTACCCTGGGCGTAAAGCACGACAGTGCGTGCCACGTGCTGGTCCCAGAAAGTGCCATTTTACAGCCCAGAATTCCAGACCAATGAAGACTCCTCCCAGGGAAAAGGTGCCAGGACAGAAAGCCATTGTGTTTTTTGTAAAGGTAATGGGGCCCCATCATTAGCACCTGAGAGCCCAAGACTGGCACCTTTTCCCTGGACGCAAAGCTCGATGGTGCGTTCCACTTGCGGGTCCAGGAAAGTGCCGATTCTCAGACCAGAATTCCAAGCCGATGAAGATTCCTCCCTGGGAAAAGGTGCCAGGAGAGAAAGCAAGTGTTATTTTTCTAGTGTTAACGGAGCCCCATCATTGGCACCTGAGAGCCCAAGGCTGCCACCTTTTGCCTGGGCGCAAATGTCGACGCCTCGTGCCACTTGCGGGTTCCGGGGAAGTGCCATTTTTCAGCCCAGATTTCCAGACGGACGAAGACACCTGCCAGGGAAAAGGTGCCAGGTCACAAATCGAATTGTCCTTTTCTAGGGTCAATGGTGCCCCATCATTGGCACCTCAGAGTTCAAGGCTGCCAACTTTTTCCGTGGGCGCAAACATCAATGGCACGTACCACTTTCTTGTCCAGGAAAGTGCCGTTTTTCAGCCCTCAATTCCAGACGGAAGAAGACTCCTCACAGGGAAGAGGCTCCAAGGACAGAAAGCGATTGTTCCATTTCTAGGGTTAATCGGGCCCCATCATTGGCACCTGAGAGCCCAAGGATGCCTCCTATACCCTGGGCGCAAAGGTCGACCACGCGTGCTACGTGAGGGTCCGGGAAATTGCCGTTTCTCATTCCAGAATTCCAGACCGATGAAGATTCCACCCTGGGAAAAGGTGTCAGGACAGAATGCCATTGTTCCTTTTCTAGGGTTAATGGGGCTCTATTATTGACACCTTAGAGTCGAAGGCTGCAACCTTTTCCCTGAGCGCAAAGCTCGACGGTGCGTGCCACTTGCGGGTCCAGGAATGTGCTGTTTCTCATCCCAGAATTCAAGGCCGATGAAGATTTCTCCCAGGGAAATGGTGCCAGGACAGAAAGCGATTGTGCCTTTTCTAGGGTTAATGGGGCCCCAAAATTGACACCTGAGAGCCCAAGGCTGCCACCTTTTCCCTGGGCGCAAAGCTCGACGGAGCGTTCCACGTGCGGGTCCCGGAAAGTGCCATTTTTCAGCCCAGAATTCCAGACCTATGAAGATTCCTCAGAGGGAAAAGGTACCAGGAGACAAAGCCATTGTGTATTTTGTAAAGCTAATTGGGCCCCATTATTGGCACCTGAGAGCCCAAGGCTGCCACCTTTTCCCTGGGTGCAAAGCTCGACGGTGCATACCCTGTGCGCGTCCGGGAAAGGGCCGTTTTTCAGCCCAGAATTCCAGACGGAAGTCGATTCCTCTCTGGGAAAAGGTGTCAGGACAGAAAGCCATTGTGCCTTTTCTAGGGGTAACGGGGCCCCAAAATGGACACCTGAGAGCCCAAGGCTGCCACCTTTTCCCTGGGCGCAAATGTCGACGGCGCGTGCCACTTGAAAGTCCGGGAATGTGCCGTTTCTCATCCCAGAATTCCAGGCCAGCGAAGAATTCTTCCTGGGAAAAGGTGCCAGGACAGAAAGCGATTGTGCCTTTTCTAGGGTTAATGGGGCTCCAAAATTGGCAGCTGAGAGCCCAGGGCTGCCACCTTTTCCCTGGGCGCAAAGCTCGACGGTGCGTGATACATGCGGGTAAGGGAAAGAGCTGTGTTCAGCTCAGAATTCCAGACTAATGAAGATTCCTCCCAGGGAAAACGTGTCAGGACAGAAAGCGATTGTTCTTTTTCTAGGGGTAATGGGGCCCCATCATTGGCACCTGAGAGCCCAAGGCTTCCACCTTTTGCCTGGGCACAAAGCTCGACGGTGCGTTCCACTTGCAGGTCCGGGGAAGTGCCGTTTTTCTGCCCAGAATTCCAGACGGACGAAAATTCCTCCCAGGGAAAAGGTACCAGGACAGAAAGCGATTGTTATTTATCTAGTGTTAACGGGGCCCCATCATTGGCACCTGAGAGCCCAAGGCTGCCACCTTTTCCCTGGGCGCAAAGCTAGATGGTGCCTGCCACGCGCAGGTCAGAGAAAGTGCTTTGTTCAGCCCAGGATTCCAGACGGATGACGACTCCTCCCAGAGAAAGGGCTCCCAGGACAAAAAGCGATTGTTCCATTTCTAGGGTTAATGGGGGCCCGTCATTGGCAGCTGAGAGCCAGAGGTTGCCTCCTTTTCCCTGGGCGCAAAGCACGACAGTGCGTGCCACGTGCTGGTCCCAGAAAGTGCCATTTTACAGCCCAGAATTTCAGACCAATGAAGACTCCTCCCAGGGAAAAGGTGCCAGGACAGAAAGCCATTGTGTTTTTTGTAAAGGTAATGGGGCCCCATCATTGGCACCTGAGAGCCCAAGACTGCCACCTTTTCCCTGGACGCAAAGCTCGATGGTGCGTTCCACTTGCGGGTCCCAGAAAGTGCCGATTCTCAGACCAGAATTCCAAGCCGATGAAGATTCCTCCCTGGGAAAAGGTGCCAGGAGAGATAGCCATTGTGCCTTTTGTAGGGGTAATGGGGCACCATCATTGGCAGCTGAGAGCCCAAGGCTGCCCCCTTTTCCCTGGGTGCAAAGCTCCACGGTGTGTACCTTGTGCGAGTTTGGGGCAGTGCCATTTTTGAACCCAGATTTCCAGACGGACGAAGATTCCTCCCTGGGAAAAGGTGCCAGGACAGAAAGCAAGTGTTATTTTTCTAGTGTTAACGGGGCCCCATCATTGGCACCTGAGAGCCCAAGGCTGCCACCTTTTCCCTGGGCGCAAATGTCGACGGCGCGTGCCACTTGCGGGTCCGGGGAAGTGCCATTTTTCAGCCCAGAATTCCAGACGGACGAAGACACCTCCCAGGGAAAAGGTGCCAGGACAGAAATCAAATTGTCCTTTTCTAGGCTCAATGGTGCCCCATCATTGGCACCTGAGAGTTCAAGGCTGCCACCTTTTCCGTGGGCGCAAACATCAACGGCGCGTACCACTTTCTTGTCCAGGAAAGTGCCGTTTTTCAGCCCTCAATTCCAGACGGATGAAGACTCCTCACAGGGAAGAGGCTCCCAGGACAGAAAGCGATTGTTCCATTTCTAGGATTAATCGGGCTCCATCATTGGCACCTGAGAGCCCAAGGTTACCTCCTATACCATGGACACAAAGCTCGACCTTGCGTGCTACGTGAGGGTGCGGGAAATTGCCGTTTCTCATTCCAGAATTCCAGACCGATGAAGACTCCTCCCTGGGAAAAGGTGCCAGGACAGGAATGGATTTCTCCTTTTCTAGGAGTAATGGGGACCCATCATTGGCACCTGAGAGCCGAAGGCTGCAACCTTTTCCCTGAGCGCAAAGATCGACGGTGCGTGCCACTTGCGGGTCCAGGAATGAGCTGTTTCTCATTCCAGAATTCGAGGCCGATGAAGATTTCTCCCAGGGAAAAGGTGCCAGGACAGAAAGCGATTGTGCCTTTTCTAGTGTTAATGGGGCCCCAAAATTGACACCTGAGAGCCCAGGGTTGCCACCTTTTCCCTGGGCGCAAAGCTCGACAGTGTGTGCCATGTGCTGCTCCCAGAAAGTGCCATTTTTCAGCCCAGAATTCCAGACCTATGAAGGTTCCTCAGAGGGAAGAGGCACCAGGAGACAAAGCCATTGTGTATTTTTTAATGCTAATAGGGCCCCATCACTGGAACCTCAGAGCCCAAGGCTGCCAACTTTTCCCTGGGCGCAAATCTCGACGGCGCGTGCCACTTGCAAGTCTGGGAATGTGCCGTTTCTCATCCCAGAATTCCAGGCCAGCGAAGATTTCTCCCTGGGAAAAGGTGCCAGGACAGAAAGCAATTGTGCCTTTTCTAGGGTTAATGGGGCCCAAAAATCGGCAGCTGAGAGCGCAGGGCTGCCACCTTTTCCCTGGGTGCAAAGCTCGAAGGTGCGTGCCACACGCGGGTAAGGAAAAGAGCCGTTTTCAGCCCAGAATTCCAGACCAATGAAGATTCCTCCCAGGGAAAAGGTGCCAGGACAGAAAGCCATTGTTCCTTTCCTAGGGGTAATGAGGCCCCATCATTGGCACCTGAGAGCCCAAGGCTGCCACCTTTTGCCTGGGCACAAAGCTCGACGGTGCGATCCACTTGCAGGTCCGGGGAAGTGCCGTTTTTCAGCCCAGAATTCCAGACGGACGAAAATTCCTCCCAGGGAAAAGGTGCCAGGACAGAAAGCGATTGTTATTTATCTAGTGTTAACGGGGACCCATCATTGGCACCTGAGAGCCCAAGGCTTCCACCTTTTCCCTGGGCACAAAGCTCGACGATGTGTACCTTGTGCGGGTTTGGGGCAGTGCCATTTTTGAAACCAGATTTCCAGACGGACGAAGATTCCTCCCAGGGAAAAGGTGCCAGGACAGAAAGCAAGTGTTAACGGGGCACCATCATTGGCACCTGAGAGCCCAAGGCTGCCCCCTTTCCCCTGGGCGCAAAGCTCGACGGTGTGTACCTTGTGCGGGTTTGGGGCAGTGCCATTTTTGAACCCAGATTTCCAGACGGACGAAGATTCCTCCCTGGGAAAAGGTGCCAGGACAGAAAGCAAGTGTTATTTTTCTTGTGTTAACGGGGCCCCATCATTGGCACCTGAGAGCCCAAGGCTGCCACCTTTTGCCTGGTCGCAAATGTCGACGGCGCGTGCCACTTGCGGGTCCGGGGAATGCCATTTTTCAGCCCAGAATTCCAGACGGACGAAGACACCTGCCAGGGAAAAGGTGCCAGGTCAGAAATCGAATTGTCCTTTTCTAGGGTCAATGGTGCCCCATCGTTGGCACCTGAGAGTTCAAGGCTGCCACCTTTTCCTTGGGCGCAAACCTCAACGGCACGTACTCGTTTCTTGTCTGGGAAAGGGCCGTTTTTCAGCCCTCAATTCCAGACGGATGAAGACTCCTCACAGGGAAGAGGCTCCCAGGACAGAAAGCGATTGTTCCATTTCTAGGGTTAATCGGGCTCCATCTTTGGCACCTGAGAGCCCAAGGTTGCCTCTTATACCCTGGGCGCAAAGCTCGACCATGCGTGCTACGTGAGGGTCCGGGAAATTGCCGTTTCTCATTCCAGAATTCCAGACCGATGAAGATTCCTCCCTGGGAAAAGGTGTCAGGACAGAAAGCGATTGTTCCTTTTCTAGGGTTAATGGGGCTCCATTATTGACACCTGAGAGCCCAAGTCTGCCACCTTTTCCCTGGGTGCAAAGCTCGACGAAGCGTTCCATGTGCGGGTCCCGGAAAGTGCCATTTTGCAGCCCAGAATTCCAGACCTATGAAGATTCCTCAGAGGGAAAAGGTACCAGGAGACAAAGCCATTGTGTATTTTGTAATGCTAATTGGGCCCCATCATTGGCACCTGAGAGCCCAAGTCTGCCACCTTTTCCCTGGGCGCAAAGCTCGACGGAGCGTTCCACGTGCGGGTCCCGGAAAGTGCCATTTTGCAGCCCAGAATTCCAGACCTATGAAGATTCCTCAGAGGGAAAAGGTACCAGGAGACAAAGCCATTGTCTATTTTGTAATGCTAATTGGGCCCCATCATTGGCACCTGAGAGCCCAAGGCTGCCACCTTTTCCCTGGGTGCAAAGCTCGACGGTGCATACCCTGTGCGGGTCCGGGAAAGGGCCGTTTTTCAGCCCAGAATTCCGGACGGAAGTCGATTCCTCTCTGGGAAAAGGTGTCAGGACAGAAAGCCATTGTGCCTTTTCTAGGGGTAACGGGGCCCCAAAATTGACACCTGAGAGCCCAAGGCTGCCACCTTTTCCCTGGACGCAAATGTCGACGGCGCGTACCACTTGCAAGTCCGGGAATGTGCCGTTTCTCATCCCAGAATTCCAGGCCAGCGAAGAATTCTCCCTGGGAAAAGGTGCCAGGACAGAAAGTGATTGTGCCTTTTCTAGGGTTAATGGGGCCCCAAAATTGGCAGCTGAGAGCCCAGGGCTGCCACCTTTTCCCTGGGCACAAAGCTCGACGGTGCGTGATACATGCGGGTAAGGGAAAGAGCCGTGTTCAGCTCAGAATTCCAGACCAATGAAGACTCCTCCCAGGGAAAACGTGCCAGGACAGAAAGCGATTGTTCTTTTTCTAGGGGTAATGGGGCCCCATCATTGGCACCTGAGAGCCCAAGGCTTCCACCTTTTGCCTGGGCACAAAGCTCGACGGTGCGTTCCACTTGCAGGTCTGGGGAAGTGCCGTTTTTCAGCCCAGAATTCCAGACGGACGAAAATTCCTCCCAGGGAAAAGGTACCAGGACAGAAAGCGATTGTTATTTATCTAGTGTTAACGGGGCCCCATCATTGGCACCTGAGAGCCCAAGGCTGCCACCTTTTCCCTGGGCGCAAAACTAGATGGTGCCTGCCACGTGCAGGTCAGAGAAAGACCTTTGTTCAGCCCAGGATTCCAGACGGATGACGACTCCTCCCAGGGAAAAGGCTCCCAGGACAAAAAGCGATTGTTCCATTTCTAGTGTTAATGGGGGCCCGTCATTGGCATCTGAGAGCCAGAGGTTGCCTCCTTTTCCCTGGGCGCAAAGCACGACAGTGCGTGCCACGTGCTGGTCCCAGAAAGTGCCATTTTACAGCCCAGAATTTCAGACCAATGAAGACTCCTCCCAGGGAAAAGGTGCCAGGACAGAAAGCCATTGTGTTTTTTGTAAAGGTAATGGGGCCCCATCATTGGCACCTGAGAGCCCAAGACTGCCACCTTTTCCCTGGACGCAAAGCTCCATGGTGCGTTCCACTTGCGGGTCCAGGAAAGTGCCGATTCTCAGACCAGAATTCCAAGCCGATGAAGATTCCTCCCTGGGAAAAGGTGCCAGGACAGAAAGCCATTGTGCCTTTTGTAGGGGTAATGGGGCCCCATCATTGGCAGCTGAGAGCCCAAGGCTGCCCCCTTTTCCCTGGGCGCAAAGCTCGACGGTGTGTACCTTGTGCGGGTTTGGGGCAGTGCCATTTTTGAACCCAGATTTCCAGACGGACGAAGATTCCTCCCTGGGAAAAGGTGCCAGGACAGAAAGCAAGTGTTAACGGGGCACCATCATTGGCACCTGAGAGCCCAAGGCTGCCACCTTTTCCCTGGGCGCAAATGTCGACGGCGCGTGCCACTTGCGCGTCCGGGGAAGTGCCATTTTTTAGCCCAGAATTCCAGACGGACGAAGACACCTGCCAGGGAAAAGGTGCCAGGTCAGAAATCGAATTGTCCTTTTCTAGGGTCAATGGTGCCCCATCATTGGCACCTGAGAGTTCAAGGCTGCCACCTTTTCCGTGGGCGCAAACATCAACGGCACGTACCACTTTCTTGTCCAGGAAAGTGCCGTTTTTCAGCCCTCAATTCCAGACGGATGAAGACTCCTCACAGGGAAGAGGCTCCAAGGACAGAAAGCGATTGTTCCATTTCTAGAGTTAATCGGGCCCCATCATTGGCACCTGAGAGCCCAAGGTTGCCTCCTATACCCTGGGCGCAAAGCTCGACCATGCGTGCCACGTGATGGTCCGGGAAATTGCCGTTTCTCATTCCAGAATTCCAGACCGATGAAGATTCCACCCTGGGAAAAGGTGTCAGGACAGAAAGCGATTGTTCCTTTTCTAGGGTTAATGGGGCTACATTATTGACACCTGAGAGCCGAAGGCTGCAACCTTTTCCCTGAGCGCAAAGCTCGACGGTGCGTGCCACTTGTGGGTCCAGGAATGTGCTGTTTCTCATCCAGAATTCGAGGCCGATGAAGATTCCTCCCAGGGAAAAGGCGCCAGGACAGAAAGCAATTGTGCCTTTTCTAGGGTTAATGGGGCCCCAAAATTGACACCTGAGAGCCCAAGGCTGCCACCTTTTCCCTGAGCGCAAAGCTCGACGGAGCGTTCCACGTGCGGGTCTGGGAAAGTGCCATTTTTCAGCCCAGAATTCCAGACCTATGAAGATTCCTCAGATGGAAAAGGTAACAGGAGACAAAGCCATTGTCTATTTTGTAATGCTAATTGGGCCCCATCATTGGCACCTGAGAGCCCAAGACTGCCACCTTTTCCCAGGACGCAAAGCTCGACGGTGCATACCCTGTGCGGGTCCGGGAAAGGGCCGTTTTTCAGCCCAGAATTCCAGACGGAAGTCGATTCCTCTCTGGGAAAAGGTGTCAGGACAGAAAGCCATTGTGCCTTTTCTAGGGGTAACGGGGCCCCAAAATGGACACCTGAGAGCCCAAGGCTGCCACCTTTTCCCTGGGCGCAAATGTCGACGGCGCGTGCCACTTGCAAGTCCGGGAATGTGCCGTTTCTCATCCCAGAATTCCAGGCCAGCGAAGATTTCTCCCTGGGAAAAAGTGCCAGGACAGAAAGCGATTGTGCCTTTTCTAGGGTTAATGGGGCTCCAAAATTGGCAGCTGAGAGCCCAGGGCTGCCACCTCTTCCCTGGGCGCAAAGCTCGACGGTGCGTGCCACATGCGGGTAAGGGAAAGAGCTGTGTTCAGCTCAGAATTCCAGACTAATGAAGATTCCTCCCAGGGAAAACGTGCCAGGACAGAAAGCGATTGTTCTTTTTCTAGGGGTAATGGGGCCCCATCATTGGCACCTGAGAGCCCAAGGCTTCCACCTTTTGCCTGGGCACAAAGCTCGACGGTGCGTTCCACTTGCAGGTCCGGGAAGTGCCGTTTTTCAGCCCAGACTTCCAGACGGACGAAAATTCCTCCCAGGGAAAAGGTGCCAGGACAGAAAGCGATTGTTATTTATCTAGTGTTAACGGGGACCCATCATTGGCACCTGAGAGCCCAAGGCTGCCACCTTTTCCCTGGGCGCAAAGCTTGATGGTGCCTGCCACGTGCAGGTCAGAGAAAGACCTTAGTTCAGCCCAGGATTCCAGACGGATGACGACTCCTCCCAGGGAAAAGGCTCCCAAGACAAAAAGCGATTGTTCCATTTCTAGGGTTAATGGGGGCCCGTCATTGGCATCTGAGAGCCAGAGGTTGCCTCCTTTTCCCTGGGCGCAAAGCACGACAGTGCGTGCCACGCGCTGGTCCCAGAAAGTGCCATTTTACAGCCCAGAATTCCAGACCAATGAAGACTCCTCCCAGGGAAAAGGTGCCAGGACAGAAAGCCATTGTGTTTTTTGTAAAGGTAATGGGGCCCCATCATTGGCACCTGAGAGCCCAAGACTGCCACCTTTTCCCTGGACGCAAAGCTCCATGGTGCGTTCCACTTGCGGGTCCAGGAAAGTGCCGATTCTCAGACCAGAATTCCAAGCCGATGAAGATTCCTCCCTGGGAAAAGGTGCCAGGACAGAAAGCAAGTGTTATTTTTCTAGTGTTAACGGGGCCCCATCATTGGCACCTGAGAGCCCAAGGCTGCCACTTTTTGCCTGGGCGCAAATGTCGACGCCTCGTGCCACTTGCGGGTTCCGGGGAAGTGCCATTTTCCAGCCCAGATTTCCAGACGGACGAAGACACCTGCCAGGGAAAAGGTGCCAGGTCACAAATCGAATTGTCCTTTTCTAGGGTCAATGGTGCCCCATCATTGGCACCTCAGAGTTCAAGGCTGCCAACTTTTTCCGTGGGCGCAAACATCAATGGCACGTACCACTTTCTTGTCCAGGAAAGTGCCGTTTTTCAGCCCTCAATTCCAGACGGATGAAGACTCCTCACAGGGAAGAGGCTCCAAGGACAGAAAGCGATTGTTCCATTTCTAGGGTTAATCGGGCCCCATCATTGGCACCTGAGAGCCCAAGGATGCCTCCTATACCCTGGGCGCAAAGGTCGACCACGCGTGCTACGTGAGGGTCCGGGAAATTGCCGTTTCTCATTCCAGAATTCCAGACCGATGAAGATTCCACCCTGGGAAAAGGTGTCAGGACAGAATGCCATTGTTCCTTTTCTAGGGTTAATGGGGCTCTATTATTGACACCTTAGAGTCGAAGGCTGCAACCTTTTCCCTGAGCTTCAAAGCTCGACGGTGCGTGCCACTTGCGGGTCCAGGAATGTGCTGTTTCTCATCCCAGAATTCAAGGCCGATGAAGATTTCTCCCAGGGAAATGGTGCCAGGACAGAAAGCGATTGTGCCTTTTCTAGGGTTAATGGGGCCCCAAAATTGACACCTGAGAGCCCAAGGCTGCCACCTTTTCCCTGGGCGCAAAGCTCGAGGGAGCGTTCCACGTGCGGGTCCCGGAAAGTGCCATTTTGCAGCCCAGAATTCCAGACCTATGAAGATTCCTCAGAGGGAAAAGGTACCAGGAGACAAAGCCATTGTGTATTTTGTAATGCTAATTGGGCCCCATTATTGGCACCTGAGAACCCAAGGCTGCCACCTTTTCCCTGGGTGCAAAGCTCGACGGTGCATACCCTGTGCGGGTCCGGAAAAGGGCCGTTTTTCAGCCCAGAATTCCAGACGGAAGTCGATTCCTCTCTGGGAAAAGGTGTCAGGACAGAAAGCCATTGTGCCTTTTCTAGGGGTAACGGGGCCCCAAAATGGACACCTGAGAGCCCAAGGCTGCCACCTTTTCCCTGGGCGCAAATGTCGACGGCGCGTGCCACTTGCAAGTCCGGGAATGTGCCGTTTCTCATCCCAGAATTCCAGGCCAGCGAAGAATTCTTCCTGGGAAAAGGTGCCAGGACAGAAAGCGATTGTGCCTTTTCTAGGGTTAATGGGGCTCCAAAATTGGCAGCTGAGAGCCCAGGGCTGCCACCTTTTCCCTGGGCGCAAAGCTCGACGGTGCGTGCCACATGCGGGTAAGGGAAAGAGCTGTGTTCAGCTCAGAATTCCAGACTAATGAAGATTCCTCCCAGGGAAAACGTGTCAGGACAGAAAGCGATTGTTCTTTTTCTAGGGGTAATGGGGCCCCATCATTGGCACCTGAGAGCCCAAGGCTTCCACCTTTTGCCTGGGCACAAAGCTCGACGGTGCGTTCCACTTGCAGGTCCGGGGAAGTGCCATTTTTCAGCCCAGAATTCCAGACGGACGAAAATTCCTCCCAGGGAAAAGGTACCAGGACAGAAAGCGATTGTTATTTATCTAGTGTTAACGGGGCCCCATCATTGGCACCTGAGAGCCCAAGGCTGCCACCTTTTCCCTGGGCGCAAAGCTAGATGGTGCCTGCCACGCGCAGGTCAGAGAAAGACCTTTGTTCAGCCCAGGATTCCAGACGGATGACGACTCCTCCCAGAGAAAGGGCTCCCAGGACAAAAAGCGATTGTTCCATTTCTAGGGTTAATGGGGGCCCGTCATTGGCAGCTGAGAGCCAGAGGTTGCCTCCTTTACCCTGGGCGCAAAGCACGACAGTGCGTGCCACGTGCTGGTCCCAGAAAGTGCCATTTTACAGCCCAGAATTTCAGACCAATGAAGACTCCTCCCAGGGAAAAGGTGCCAGGACAGAAAGCCATTGTGTTTTTTGTAAAGGTAATGGGGCCCCATCATTGGCACCTGAGAGCCCAAGACTGCCACCTTTTCCCTGGACGCAAAGCTCGATGGTGCGTTCCACTTGCGGGTCCCAGAAAGTGCCGATTCTCAGACCAGAATTCCAAGCCGATGAAGATTCCTCCCTGGGAAAAGGTGCCAGGAGAGATAGCCATTGTGCCTTTTGTAGGGGTAATGGGGCACCATCATTGGCAGCTGAGAGCCCAAGGCTGCCCCCTTTTCCCTGGGCGCAAAGCTCCACGGTGTGTACCTTGTGCGAGTTTGGGGCAGTGCCATTTTTGAACCCAGATTTCCAGACGGACGAAGAATCCTCCCTGGGAAAAGGTGCCAGGACAGAAAGCAAGTGTTATTTTTCTAGTGTTAACGGGGCCCCATCATTGGCACCTGAGAGCCCAAGGCTGCCACCTTTTCCCTGGGCGCAAATGTCGACGGCGCGTGCCACTTGCGGGTCCGGGGAAGTGCCATTTTTCAGCCCAGAATTCCAGACGGACGAAGACACCTCCCAGGGAAAAGGTGCCAGGTCAGAAATCAAATTGTCCTTTTCTAGGGTCAATGGTGCCCCATCATTGGCACCTCAGAGTTCAAGGCTGCCAACTTTTCCGTAGGCACAAACATCAACGGCACGTACCACTTTCTTGTCCAAGAAAATGCCATTTTTCAGCCCTGAATTCCAGACGGATGAAGACTCCTCACAGGGAAGAGGCTCCCAGGACAGAAAGCGATTGTTCCATTTCTAGGGTTAATCGGGCTCCATCATTTGCACCTGAGAGCCCAAGGTTGCCTCCTATACCCTGGGCGCAAAGCTCGACCATGCGTGCTACGTGAGGGTCCGGGAAATTACCATTTCTCATTCCAGAATTCCAGACCAATGAAGATTCCTCCCTGGGAAAAGGTGTCAGGACAGAAAGCGATTGTTCCTTTTCTAGGGTTAATGGGGCTCCATTATTGACACCTGAGAGCCGAAGGCTGCAACCTTTTCCCTGAGCGCAAAGCTCGACGGTGCGTGCCACTTGCGGGTCCAGGAATGTGCTGTTTCTCATCCAGAATTCGAGGCCGATGAAGATTCCTCCCAGGGAAAAGGCGCCAGGACAGAAAGCAATTGTGCCTTTTCTAGGGTTAATGGGGCCCCAAAATTGACACCTGAGAGCCCAAGGCTGCCACCTTTTCCCTGAGCGCAAAGCTCGAGGGAGCGTTCCACGTGTGGGTCCGGGAAAGTGCCATTTTGCAGCCCAGAATTCCAGACCTATGAAGATTCCTCAGAGGGAAAAGGTACCAGGAGACAAAGCCATTGTCTATTTTGTAATGCTAATTGGGCCCCATCATTGGCACCTGAGAGCCCAAGGCTGCCACCTTTTCCCTGGGTGCAAAGCTCGACGGTGCATACCCTGTGCGGGTCCGGGAAAGGGCCGTTTTTCAGCCCAGAATTCCAGATGGAAGTCGATTCCTCTCTGGGAAAAGGTGTCAGGACAGAAAGCCATTGTGCCTTTTCTAGGGGTAACGGGGCCCCAAAATGGACACCTGAGAGCCCAAGGCTGCCACCTTTTCCCTGGGCGCAAATGTCGACGGCGCGTGCCACTTGCAAGTCCGGGAATGTGCCGTTTCTCATCCCAGAATTCCAGGCCAGCGAAGAATTCTTCCTGGGAAAAGGTGCCAGGACAGAAAGCGATTGTGCCTTTTCTAGGGTTAATGGGGCTCCAAAATTGGCAGCTGAGAGCCCAGGGCTGCCACCTTTTCCCTGGGCGCAAAGCTCGACGGTGCGTGCCACATGCGGGTAAGGGAAAGAGCTGTGTTCAGCTCAGAATTCCAGACTAATGAAGATTCCTCCCAGGGAAAACGTGCCAGGACAGAAAGCGATTGTTCTTTTTCTAGGGGTAATGGGGCCCCATCATTGGCACCTGAGAGCCCAAGGCTTCCATCTTTTGCCTGGGCAAAAGCTCGACGGTGCGTTCCACTTGCAGGTCCGGGGAAGTGCCGTTTTTCTGCCCAGAATTCCAGACGGACGAAAATTCCTCCCAGGGAAAAGGTACCAGGACAGAAAGCGATTGTTATTTATCTAGTGTTAACGGGGACCCATCATTGGCACCTGAGAGCCCAAGGCTGCCACCTTTTCCCTGGGCGCAAAGCTAGATGGTGCCAGCCACGTGCAGGTCAGAGAAAGTGCTTTGTTCAGCCCAGAATTCCAGACGGATGACGACTCCTCCCAGGGAAAAGGCTCCCAAGACAAAAAGCGATTGTTCCATTTCTAGTGTTAATGGGGGCCCGTCATTGGCATCTGAGAGCCAGAGGTTGCCTCCTTTTCCCTGGGCGCAAAGCACGACAGTGCGTGCCACGTGCTGGTCCCAGAAAGTGCCATTTTACAGCCCAGAATTCCAGACCAATGAAGACTCCTCCCAGGGAAAAGGTGCCAGGACAGAAAGCCATTGTGTTTTTTGTAAAGGTAATGGGGCCCCATCATTGGCACCTGAGAGCCCAAGACTGCCACCTTTTCCCTGGACGCAAAGCTCGATGGTGCGTTCCACTTGCGGGTCCAGGAAAGTGCCGATTCTCAGACCAGAATTCCAAGCCGATGAAGATTCCTCCCTGGGAAAAGGTGCCAGGACAGAAAGCAAGTGTTATTTTTCTAGTGTTAACGGGGCCCCATCATTGGCACCTGAGAGAGCAAGGCTGCCACCTTTTGCCTGGGCGCAAATGTCGACGCCGCGTGCCACTTGCGGGTTCCGGGGAAGTGCCATTTTTCAGCCCAGATTTCCAGACGGACGAAGACACCTGCCAGGGAAAAGGTGCCAGGTCACAAATCGAATTGTCCTTTTCTAGGGTCAATGGTGCCCCATCATTGGCACCTCAGAGTTCAAGGCTGCCAACTTTTTCCGTGGGCGCAAACATCAAAGGCACGTACCACTTTCTTGTCCAGGAAAGTGCCATTTTTCAGCCCTCAATTCCAGACGGATGAAGACTCCTCACAGGGAAAAGGCTCCAAGGACAGAAAGCGATTGTTCCATTTCTAGGGTTAATCGGGCTCCCATCATTTGCACCTGAGAGCCCAAGGTTGCCTCCTATACCCTGGGCGCAAAGCTCGACCACGCGTGCTACGTGAGGGTCCGGGAAATTGCCGTTTCTCATTCCAGAATTCCAGACCGATGAAGATTCCACCCTGGGAAAAGGTGTCAGGACAGAAAGCGATTGTTCCTTTTCTAGGGTTAATGGGGCTCTATTATTGACACCTGAGCGTCGAAGGCTGCAACCTTTTCCCTGAGCGCAAAGCTCGACGGTGCGTGCCACTTGCGGGTCCAGGAATGTGCTGTTTCTCATCCCAGAATTCAAGGCCGATGAAGATTTCTCCCAGGTAAAAGATGCCAAGACAGAAAGCGATTGTGCCTTTTCTAGGGTTAATGGGGCCCCATCATTGACACCTGAGAGCCCAAGGCTGCCACCTTTTCCCTGGGCGCAAAGCTCGACGGAGCGTTCCACGTGCGGGTCCGGGAAAGTGCCATTTTGCAGCCCAGAATTCGAGACGTATGAAGATTCCTCAGAGGGAAAAGGTACCAGGAAACAAAGCCATTGTGTATTTTGTAATGCTAATTGGGCCCCATTATTGGCACCTGAGAGCCCAAGGCTGCCACCTTTTCCCTGGGCGCAAAGCTCGACGGTGCGTGCCACATGCGGGTAAGGGAAAGAGCCGTTTTCAGCTCAGAATTCCAGACTAATGAAGATTCCTCCCAGGGAAAACGTGCCAGGACAGAAAGCGATTGTTCTTTTTCTAGGGGTAATGGGGCCCCATCATTGGCACCTGAGAGCCCAAGGCTTCCACCTTTTGCCGGGGCACAAAGCTCAACGGTGCGTTCCACTTGCAGGTCCGGGGAAGTGCCGTTTTTCAGCCCAGAATTCCAGACGGACGAAAATTCCTCCCTGGGAAAAGGTGCCAGGACAGAAAGCGATTGTTATTTATCTAGTGTTAACGGGGACCCATCATTGGCACCTGAGAGCCCAAGGCTGCCACCTTTTCCCTGGGCGCAAAGCTAGATGGTGCCTGCCACGTGCAGGTCAGAGAAAGACCTTTGTTCAGCCCAGGATTCCAGACGGATGACGACTCCTCCCAGGGAAAAGGCTCCCAAGACAAAAAGCGATTATTCCATTTCTAGTGTTAATGGGGGCCCGTCATTGGCATCTGAGAGCCAGAGGTTGCCTCCTTTTCCCTGGGCGCAAAGCACGACAGTGCGTGCCACGTGCTGGTCCCAGAAAGTGCCATTTTACAGCCCAGAATTCCAGACCAATGAAGACTCCTCCCAGGGAAAAGGTGCCAGGACAGAAAGCCATTGTGTTTTTTGTAAAGGTAATGGGGCCCCATCATTGGCACCTGAGAGCCCAAGACTGCCACCTTTTCCCTGGACGCAAAGCTCGATGGTGCGTTCCACTTGCGGGTCCAGGAAAGTGCCGATTCTCAGACCAGAATTCCAAGCCGATGAAGATTCCTCCCTGGGAAAAGGTGCCAGGACAGAAAGCAAGGGTTATTTTTCTAGTGTTAACGGGGCCCCATCATTGGCACCTGAGAGAGCAAGGCTGCCACCTTTTGCCTGGGCGCAAATGTCGACGCCACGTGCCACTTGCGGGTTCCGGGGAAGTGCCATTTTTCAGCCCAGATTTCCAGACGGACGAAGACACCTGCCAGGGAAAAGGTGCCAGGTCACAAATCGAATTGTCCTTTTCTAGGGTCAATGGTGCCCCATCATTGGCACCTCAGAGTTCAAGGCTGCCAACTTTTTCCGTGGGCGCAAACATCAACGGCACGTACCACTTTCTTGTCCAGGAAAGTGCCATTTTTCAGCCCTCAATTCCAGACGGATGAAGACTCCTCACAGGGAAAAGGCTCCCAGGACAGAAAGCGATTGTTCCATTTCTAGGGTTAATGGGGCCCCAATTTTGGCAGCTGAGAGCCCAGGGCTGCCACCTTTTCCCTGGACGCAAAGCTCGACGGTGCGTGCCACATGCGGGTAAGGGAAAGAGCCGTTTTCAGCCCAGACCTCCAGACCAATGAAGATTTCTCCCAGGGAAAAGGTGCCAGGACAGAAAGCGATTGTTCTTTTTCTAGGGGTAATGGGGCCCCATCATTGGCACCTGAGAGCCCAAGGCTGCCACCTTTTGCCTGGGCACAAAGCTCGACGGTGCGTTCCACTTGCAGGTCCGGGGAAGTGTCGTTTTTCAGCCCAGAATCCCAGACGGACGAAAATTCCTCCCAGGGAAAAGGTGCCAGGACAGAAAGCGATTGTTATTTATCTAGTGTTAACGGGGCCCCATCATTGGCACCTGAGAGCCCAAGGCTGCCACCTTTTCCCTGGGCGCAAAACTAGATGGTGCCTGCCACGTGCAGGTCAGAGAAAGACCTTTGTTCAGCCCAGGATTCCAGACGGATGACGACTCCTCCCAGGGAAAAGACTCCCAGGACAAAAAGCGATTGTTCCATTTCTAGTGTTAATGGGGGCCCGTCATTGGCATCTGAGAGCCAGAGGTTGCCTCCTTTTCCCTGGGCTCAAAGCTCGACGCAGCTTGCCAAGTGCAGATCCGGGATAGTACCGTTTTTCAACCCAGAATTCCAGACGGACCGAGATTCCTCCCAGGGAATATGTGCTAGCACAGAAAGCGATTGTGCCTTTTCTAGGGGTAATGGGGCACCATCATTGGCACCTGAGAGCCCAAGACTGCCACCTTTTCCCTGGGCTCAAAGCACGACGGAGCGTGCCAGGTGCGGGTCAGGGAAAGAGCCGTTTATCAACGCGAAATTCCAGGCGGTTTAAGATTCCTCCCTGGGATAAAGTGCCAAGACAGAAAGTGATTGTTCCATTTCTAGGTTTAAGGGGCCACATCATTGGCACGTGGCAGCCCAAGGCTGCCGCCTTTCCCCTGGCCTCAAAGCTCGACGGAGTGTGCCAGGTGCGGTTCTGGAAAGCGTAATTTTTCAACCCAGATTTCCAGACGGCCCAAGATTGCTCTAGGGAAAAGGTGCCAGGACAGAAAACGATTGTTTCTTTTCTAGGGTTAATGGGGCCCCATCATTGCCACCTGAGAGCCGAAGGCTGCCACCTTTTCCCTGGGCGCAAAGCCCGACGGTGCATGCCACATGCGGTTATTTCAGCCCAGAATTCCAGATGCACGATGATTCCTCCCTGGGAAAAGGTGCCAGGACAGAAAGTGATTGTTCCTTTTCTAGGGTTAATGCAGCCCCATCTTTGGCAGCTGAGAGCCCAAGGCTGCCACCTTTTCCCTGGGCTCAAGCCTCGACGATGCATGCCATGCGCGGGTCCGGCAAATGCAGTTTTTCATCCGAGAATTCCAGATGGATGAAGATTCCTCCCAGGAAAAAGGTGCCAGGACAGAAAGCGATTGTTCCAGGTCTAGGGTTAATGCGACCCCCTCATTGGCACCTGAGAGCCCAAGGCTGCCACCTTTTCCCTGGGTATAAAGATCGACGGTGCGTGCCACGTGTGTGTCCGGGAAATTGCAGTTTTTCAGACCAGAATTCCAGACGGACGAAAATTCCTCCCAGGGAAAAGGTGCCAGGACAGAAAGTGATTGTTATTTTTCTAGTGTTAATGGGGCCCCATCATTGGCACCTGAAAGCCCAAGGGTGTCACCTTTTCCCTCGGCGCAAAGCTCGACGTTGCGTGTCATGTGGGGGTCAGGGAAAGTGCCGTTTTTCATTCCAGAATTCCAGATGGACGACGACTCCTCGCAGCAAAAAGCTGCCAGGACAGAAAGCGATTGCTCCTTTTGTAGGCTTAATGGGGCCCCATGATTGCCACCTGAGAGCCCAAAGTTGCCTCCTTTTAACTGGGCGCAAAGCTCTACGGTGTGTGCCAGTTGCGGGTTTCGGGAAGTGCCGTTTTTCAGACCAGAATTCCAGATGGACAAAGACTCCTCCCAGCAAAAAGCTGCCAGGACCAAAAGCAACTGTTAAAAATTACGCTTTCTCAGAACCGCACCTGGCACACTCTGTCGAGCTTTGAGGCCAGGGAAAAGGTGGCAGCCTTGGGCTCTCAGGCGCCAATGATTGGGCGCCTTAAACCCGGAAATGGAAAAATCACTTTCTGTCTTGGAACTTTATCCCAGGGTAGAATCTTAAACCTCCTGGAATTCTGGACTGATAAACGGCACTTTCCCTGACCCGCAACTGACACGCTCCGTCGAGCTTTGAGCCCAGGGAAAAGGTGGCAGCCTTGGGCTCTCAGCTGCCAATGATGGGGCCCTATTACCCTTAGAAAAGGCATAATCGCTTTCTGTCCTGGAACATTTTCCCTGGGAGGAATCTTGGTGCGTCTGGAATTCGGGGATGAAAAAGGGCACTTTCCCGGACCCACACGTGGCAGGCTCCGTCGAGCTTTGAGCCCACGGTAAATGTGGCAGCCTTGAACACTCAGGTGCCAATGATGCGGCCCCATTAACCCTAGAAAAGGCACAATCGCTTTCTGTCCTAGCACCTTTTCCCTGGGAGGAATCTTCATCCGTCTGGTATTCAGGGCTGAAAAACCCACAAGTGGCACGCACCGTCGGGCTTTGCACTAAGGGAAAAGTGACACTCTTGTGCTGTCAGGTGCCAATGAGGGGGCCGCATTAACCCTAGAATTGGAACAATCGCTTTCTGTCCTGGCACCTTTTCCCTGGCAGGAATCTTCGTCCATCTGGAAATCTGGGATGAAAAATTGCACTTTCCCAGACTCACAGCTGGCACGCTCTCTCTAGCTTTGTGCCCAGTGAAAAGGTGGCAGTCTTGGGCTCTCAGGTGCCGATGATGGGGACCCATTAACCCTAGAAAAGGCACAACTGCTTTCTGTTCTGGCACGTTTTTCCTGGGGAGGAATCATTGTCAGTCTGGAATTTGGGGCTGAAGAAACCGCATGTGGCACGCACCGTCGGGCTTTGCGCCCAGGGAAAAGGTGGCAGCCTTCAGCTCTCAGGTGCCAATGATGGGGCCCCTTAAACCTAGAAATGGAAAAATCGCTTTCTGTCTTGGCACTTTATCCCCGGGTAGAATCTTAAGCTGACTGGAATTCCGGCTGATAAACGGCACTTTCCTTGACCCACACCTGGCACGCTCCGTCGTGCTTTGAGCCCAGGGAAAAGGTGGCAGCCTTGGGCTCACAGGTGCCAATGATTTGGCCGCATTACCCCAAGAAAAGGAACAATCCCTTTCTGTCCTAGCACCTTTTCACTTTGACTAATCTTGGTCCATCTGGAATTCTGGGCTGAAAAAAGGCACTTTCCCTGACCTGCAGGTGGCACGCACCATCGATCTTTCAGCCCAGGGAAAAGGTGGCAGCCTTGGGCTCTCAAGTGCCAATGATGGGGCCCCATAAACCCTAGAAAAGGAACAATCACTTTCTGTCCTGGCACTTTTTTCCCTAGCAGTAATCCTCGTCCATCTGGAATTCTGGGCTGAGAAACGGCACTTTCCCGGACCCCACCTGGCACACTCCGTCGAGCTTTGAGCCCAGGGAAAAGGTGACAGCCTTGGGCTGTCATGTGGCAATGAGAGGGCCGCATTTACCCTAGAACTGGAACAATCGCTTTCTGTCCTGGAACATTTTCCATATGAGGAATCTTCGTCATTCTGGAAATCGGGGTTGAAAAACAGCATGTACCCTTACCCGCCGCTGGCACACTCTATCGAGCGTTGAGCCCAGGGAAAAGGTGGCAGCCTTGGGTTATCAGGTGGCAATGATGGGGCCCCATTACCCCTAGGAAACGCATAATTTCTTTCTGTCCTGGCACATTTTCCCTGGGAGGAATCTTTGTCTGTCTGGAATTCTGGGCTGAAAAACGGCACTATCCAGACCCGTACTTGGCGCGCTCCGTCGAGCTTTGAGCCCAGGCAAAAGGTCGCAGCCTTGGGCTCTCAGGAGTCAATGATGGGGCCGTATTAACCCAAGAAATGGAACAATCCCTTTCTGTCCTGGCACCTTTTCCCAGGGAGGAATCATCGTCTGTCTGGAATTCTGGGCTTAAAAAGAGCATGTGGCATGCACCGTCCGGCTTTACGCCCAGGTTAAAAATGGGGGCCTTGGACTCTCAGGTGCCAGTGATGGGGCCCCATTAACCCAAGAAATGTAAAAATCGCTTTCTGTCCTGGCACCTTTTCCATGGGAGTAATCTTCATCCGTCTGGAAATCACGGCTGAAAAACAGCACTTTCCTGGACTCACAGTTGGCACGCTCCATTGAGCTTTGAGCCCAGGCAAAAGGTGGCAGCCTTGGGTTCTCAGGTGCCAATGATGGGGCCCCATTATTATTAGAAAACGCACAAACGCTTTCTCTCCTAGAACCTTTTCCCTGGGAGGAATCTTCATCCGTCTGGAATTCTGGGATGAAAATCGGCACTTTCCTGGACGCGCACAAATACGCACCATTGAGCTTTGCGACCACGGAATAGGTGGCAGCCTTGGGCTCTCAGGTGCCAATGATGGGGCCCCATTACCTTTACAAAATACACAATGGCTTTGTGTCCTGTCACCTTTTCCCTCTGAGGAATCTTCATCGGTCTGGAATTCTGGGCTGAAAAAATGGAACTATCCCTGACCCGCAAAACTATGCACCGTCGAGTATTGCAACCTGGGTAAAGGTGGCAGCTTTGGGCTCTCACGTGCCAATGATGGAGCCCCATTACCCCTAGAACTGGAACAATCGCTTTCTGTCCTGGCACGTTTTCCCTGAGAGGAATCTTCATCGGTCTGTAATTCTGGGCTGAAAAATGGCACTTTCCCTTACCCGCACGTAGCACGCTCCGTCGAGCTTTGCGACCAGGATAAAGGTGGCAGCCTTGGGCTCTCAGGTGCCAATGATGGGGCACCAATAACCCTAGAAAAGGCACAATCGTTTCCTGTCCTGGCATCTTTTCCCAGTGAGAGATCTTCATCCGTCTGGAAGTCTGGGCTGAAAAAATGGCACTATCCCTGACCCGCACAACTATGCACCGTCGAGTATTGCGACCTGGGTAAAGGTGGCAGCTTTGGGCTCACACGTGCCAATGATGGAGCCCCATTACCCCTAGAACTGGAACAATCGCTTTCTCTCCTGGCACCTTTTCCCTGGGAGGAATCTTCATCGGTCTGTAATTTTGGGCTGAAAAATGGCACTTTCCCAGACCCGCACGTAGCACGCTCCGTCGAGCTTTGTGACCAAAGTAAAGGTGGCAGCCTTGGGCTCTCAGGTGCCAATGATGGGGCCCCATTACCTTTACAGAATGCTCAATGGCTTTGTGTCCTGGCACCTTTTCCCTGGGAGAAATCTTCATTGGTCTGGAATTCTGGACTGAAAAATGGCACTTTCCCGGACCCTCACGTAGCATGCACCGTCGAGCGTTACGCCAAGGGTAAAGGAGGCTGCCTTGAGCTCTCAGGTGCCAATGATGGGAGCCCGATTAACCCTAGAAATGGAACAATCACTTTCTGTCCTGGGAGCCTCTTCCCTGTGAGGAGTCTTCATCCGTCTGGAATTCAGGGCTGACAAACGGCACTTTCCCGGACAAGAAAGTGGTACGCGCCATTGATGTTTGCGCCCACGGAAAAGGTGGCAGCCTTGAACTCTCAGGTGCCAATGATGGTGCACCATTGACCCTAGAAAAGGACAATCCGATTTGTGACCTGGCACCTTTTCCCTGGGAGGTATCTTCGTCCGTCTGGAATTCTGGGTTCAAAAATGGCACTCCCCGAAACCCGCCCAAGGTACACACCGTCGAGCTTTGCGCCCAGGGAAAAGGGGGCAGCCTTGGGCTCTCAGGTGCCAATGATGGTGCCCCATTAACCGTAGAGAAAGGAGAAATCCATTCGTGTCCTGGCACCTTTTACCAGGGAGGAATCTTCATCGGTCTGGAATTCTGGAATGAGAAACGGCAATTTCCTGGACCCTCACGTAGGACGCACCGTCGAGCTTTGAACTGAACCCAGGTTAAAGGAGGCAAACTTGAGCTCTCAGGTGCCAATGATGGGGCCCCATTAACCCTAGAAATGGAACAATCGCTTTCTGTCCTGGCACCTTTTCCCTAGGAGGAATCTTCATCCGTCTAGAATTCTGGGCTAAAAAATGGCACTTTCCCAGACAAGAAAGTGGCACGCACCCTTGACATTTGCGCCCAGGCAAAAGGTGGCAGCCTTGGGCTCTCAGGTGCCAAGGATGGGGCCCCGTTAACACTAGAAAAATAACACTTGCTTTCTGTCCTGCCACCTTTTCCCAGGGAGGAATCTTCGTCCGTCTGGAAATCTGTGTTCAAAAATGGCACTGCTCCAAACCCGCACAAGGTACACAACGTCGAGCTTTGCTCCCAGGGAAAAGGGGGCAGCCTTGGGCGCTCAGGTGCCAATGATGGGGCACCATTACCTTTACTAAAAGCACAATGGCTTTCTGTCCTGGCACCTTTTCCCTGGGAGGAGTCTTCATTGGTCTGGAATTCTGGGCCGTAAAGTGGCACTTTCTGGGACAAGCACGTGGCACGCACTGTCGAGCTTTGCGCCCAGGGAAAAGGAGGCAACCTCTGGCTCTCAGATGCCAATGACGGGCCCCCATTAACACTAGAAATGGAACAATCGCTTTCTGTCTTGGGAGCCTTTTCCCTGGGAGGAGTCGTCATCCGTCTGGAATTCTGGGCTGAACAAAGCACTTTCTCTGACCTGCACGTGGCAGGCACCATCTAGCTTTACGCCCAGGGAAAAGGTGGCAGCCTTGGGCTCTCAGGTGCCAATGATGGGTCCCCGTTAACACTAGATAAATAACAATCGCTTTCTGTCCTGGCACCTTTTCCCTGGGAGGAATCTTCATTGGTCTGGAATTCTGGGCTGAAAACGACTCTTTCCCTTACCCGCATGTGGCGCGCACCGTCGAGCTTTGCTCCCAGGGAAAAGGTGACAGCCCTGGGCTCTCAGCTGCCAATGATGGGGTCCCATTAACTCTAGAATAGGCACAATCGCTTTCTGTCCTGGCACCTTTTCCCAGGGAGAAATCTTCGCTGGCCTGGAATTCTGGGATGAGAAACGGCACATTTCCAGGCTTGCAAGTGGCACGCGCCGTCGACATTTGCGCCCAGGGAAAAGGTGGCAGTCTTGGGCTCTCAAGTGCCAATGATGGGGCCCCATTACCTTTACAAAAATCACAATGGCTTTCTGTCCTGGCACCTTTTCCCTGGGAGGAATCTTCATTGGTCTGGAATTCTGGGCTGTAAAATGGAATTTTCTGGGACCAGCACGTGGCACGCACTGTCGAGCTTTGCACCCAGGGAAAAGGAGGCAACCTCTGGCTCTCAGATGCCAATGACGGGCCCCGATTAACACTAGAAATGGAACAATCGCTTTCTGTCCTGGGAGCCTTTTCCCTGGGAGGAGTTGTCATCCGTCTGGAATCCTGGGCTGAACAAAGCACTTTCTCTGACCTGCACGTGGCAGGCACTATCTAGCTTTGCGCCCAGGGAAAAGGTGGCAGCCTTGGGCTCTCAGGTGCCAATGATGGGTCCCCGTTAACACTAGATAAATAACAATCGCTTTCTGTCCTGGCACCTTTTCCCAGGGAGGAATCTTCATCGGTCTGGAATTCTGGGCTGAAAACGGCTCTTTCCCTTACCCGCATGTGGCACGCAGCGTCGAGCTTTGCGCCCAGGGAAAAGGTGGCAGCCCTGGGCTCTCAGCTGCCAATTTTGGGGCCCCATTAACCCTAGAAAAAGCACAATCGCTTTCTCTCCTGGCACATTTCCCAGGGAGAAATCTTCGCTGGCCTGGAATTCTGGGATGAGAAACGGCACATTCCCGGACTTACACGTGGCACGCGCCGTCGACATTTGCGCCCAGGGAAAAGGTGGCAGCCTTGGGCTCTCAGGTGCCAATGATGGGGCCCCATTACCCCCTAGAGAAGGCACAATGGCTTTCTATCCTGACTCCTTTTCCCAGGGAGGAATCGATTTCCGTCTGGAATTCTGGGCTGAAAAACGGCCCTTTCCCGGACGCGCACAGGGTATGTATTGTCGAGCTTTGCACCCAGGGAAAAGGTGGCAGCCTTGGGCTCTCAGGTTCCAGTTTTAGGGCCCCATTACCTAGAAAAGACACAATCGCTTTCTGTCCTGGCACCTTATCTCAGGGAGACATCTTCATTGTCCTGGAATTATGGGCTGAAAAATGGCACTTTCCCGGACCCGCAAGTGGCACGCGCCTTCAAGTTTTTCGCCCAGGGAAAAGGTGGCAGCCTTGGGCTCTCAGGTGCCCGTGATGGGACGCCATTCACCCTAGAAAAGGAGAAATCGATTTCTGTCCAGGCACCTTTTCCCTCTGAGGAATCTTCATCGGTCTGGAAACCTGGAATGAGAAACGGCAATTTCCCGGACCCTCACGTTATCACGCACCTTTGAGCTTTACACCCAGGAAAAAGGCGGAAAACTTGGGCTCTCAGGTGCCTGTGACGGGGCCCGATTTCCTCTAGAAAAGGCACAATGACTTTCTGTCCTGGCACCTTTTCCCTGGGAGTAATCGTCTTCTTTCTGGAATTCTGGGTTTGAAAAACGGCCCTTTCCCGGACCCGCACAAGGTACGCACCGTCGAGCTTTGCGCCCAGGTGAAAGGTGGCAAACTTGGGCTCTCAGGTGCCAATGATGGGGCCGCATTACTTCTAGAAAATGCACAGTGGCTGTCTGTCCTGGCACCTTTACCCAGGGAGGCAATTTCGTCCGTCTGGAATAGTGGGCTGAAAAACAGCACTTTCCCAGTCACGCACGTATCAAGCACTGTCGAGCTTTTCACCCTGGGAAAACGTGGCAGCCTTGGGCTCTCAGGTGCTCTTCTAACACGTGAAACTTATGATTTCTGACTGACAGGAGACATGAGGTCACATATTTCTTATGGTTTTGGAAAGTAAATCATATACATCTAAAACTCCAGGTCTGGAGCTTGCTTTCATGGTGAAAAGCACTGTTGTTCCTTAGGGGAAGGTCAACGAGCAAAGTGCAACTTTTCATTGCTAACAAGAGAAACAGCTGATTCTTGCAAGACAGAAGGCATAAGGACACACATTTCTTATGGCTTTGATAAGTGAATAATATGCATCAGAGAATCCAGGCCTGGATCTTTCTGTCTCGGTGAAAAACAACGTTGTTCCTTAGGGGAAGCTCATCTCGCAAAGTGCAACTTTTCGTTGCTAACAAGAGAAACAGCTGATTCTTGCAAGACAGAAGGCATAAGGACACACATTTCTTATGGCTTTGGTAATGAATCATATGCATCAGAGAATCCAGGCCTGGATCTTTCTTTCTCGGTGAAAATCACAGTGGTTCCTTAGAGGAGCTCATCTCGTAAAGTGCAACTAACTCTCCCGTGATCTGCTAAAGTGTTACACGGTTGATTTGTGCCAGACAGAAGGCTGCAAGATACATATTTTTTATGGATTTGGAAAGAGAATTATATGCATCAGAGAATCCAGGCCTGGAGCTTTCTTTCTCCGTGAAAGAAACAGTTGTTACTTATGGGAATGTACTCTCGCAAAGTGTAGCGAAGAGTCCCATCTGTGCTAACAAGTGAAACAGCTGATTCTTGCCGATACACATTTGTTATGGCTTTGGAAAATGAATCACATGCATCAGAGAATCCAGGTCTGGAGCTTTGTTTCTCGGTGAGAAACAGACTTGTTCTTTATGGGAAGCTCATCTTCCAAAATGCAACTAACAGTGCCATGCTCTGCTAACAAGTGGAAACTTGATTCCTGCCAGAGAGAATACATTAGGGCACTCATTTCTAACGGCTTTTGAAAGTGAATGACATGCATCAGATAATCCATGCCTGGAGCTTTCTTATTTGGGAAAAGCACAAGTGCTCCTTGAAGCAAGCTCATCTCGCAAAGTGCAAATAAAACTCCCATGGTCCTTTAACAAGTGAAACATTTGATTCCTGCCAGACAGAACATATAAGGAAACACATTTCTTATGGTTTTGGAAAGTGAATCCTATGCATCTGAGAATCGAGGCCTGGAGCTTTCTTACTCTGAAAAAAGCACAGGTGCTCCTTTTAGGAAGTTCATCTCACAAAGTGCAAATAATAATCACTTACTCTGGTAACAAGTGTAAGAGTTGATTCCTGCCAGACAGAAGGCATCAGGATACACATTTGTTATGGTTTTGGAAAATGAATGATATGCAAGAGAGAATCGAGGCCTGGAGCTTTCTTACTCTGGGAAAAGCACCGTTGCTCCTTATAGGAAGTTCATCTCGAAAAGTGCAGTTAACAGTTCCATGCTCTGCTAAATTTAAAAGAGTTTATTCCTGCCAGAGAGAAGGCATCAGGAACGACATTTCTTCTGGATTGGAAAGTGAATCATATGTATCTAACGATCCAGAGCTAGAGCTTGCTTTCTCGGTGAAAATCACACTGGTTCCTTAGAGAAGCTCATCTCGCAAAGTGCAACTAACAGTGCCATGATCTGCTACAATGTGACACAGTTGATTCCTGCCAGAGAGAATGCATCGGGATACACCAATGATAGGGCCCCATTAACTTTAGAAAAGGAACAATTACTTTCTGTCCTGCCTCGTTTTCCCTGGCAGGAATCTTGGCCCATCTGCAATTCCGGGATGAAAAAAGGCTTGTACCTGCCTAAAACAATTGAGGTTTGCATCAAGATGAAAGTTCAGATCTTTGTGGTCTCAGGTGCCAATGATGGGGCCCAACTACACTACAAAAGGAGCAATCCTTTTATATCTTGGCACCTTTTACCTGGGAGAAATCTTTGTCCATCTGCAATTCAGACCTGGAGCTTTCTTTCTCTGTGAAAAACACAGTTCTTCATTAGGGGAAGCTCACCTAGCAAAGTGCAACTTTGCTCTGCTACCAAGTGAAACATTTGATTCCTGCCAGAAAGAAGGCATCAGACAAACCTTTCTCATGGCTTTGGATAGTGAATTAGGTTTAGGATTAGGGTTAGGTTTAGCTTTAGGGTCAGGGTTTGTTTCGGGGTCAGGGTCAGGGTTAGTGTTACAGTTTAAGGGGTCAGGGTTAGGGTCAGGGTCAGGGTTAAGGTGAGAGTCATGGTCAGGGTTAGGGTTAGGGTTAGGGTTAGGGTTTGGGACCCCCACAGTTTACAGTAAGCACTAGGGTTAGGCTTAGGTTAGGGTTAGGGTTAGAGTTAGAGTTAGGGTTTGGGTTAGGGTTAGGGTTAGGGTTAGGGTTAGGGTTAGGGTTAGGGTTAGGAATAGGGTTAGGGACCCCCACAGTTTACAGTAAGCACTAGGGTTAGGGTTAGGGTTAGGGTTAGGGTTAGGGTTAGGGTTAGGGACCCCCACAGTTTACAGGAAGCACTAGGGTTAGGGTTAGGGTTAGGGTTAGGGTTAGGGTTAGGGTTAGGGTTAGGGTTAGGGTTAGGGTTTGGAATCCCCAAAGTTTACAGTAAGCACTAGAGTTAAGGATAGGGTTAGGGTTAGGGTTAGGGTTAGGGTTAAGGGTTTAGGGTTAGGGTTAGGGTTAGGGTTAGGGTTAGGGTTAGGGTTAGGGTTAGGGTTAGGGTTAGGGTTAGGGCGCCATTAGGGTTAGGGTTAGGGTTAGGGTTAGGGTTAGGGTTAGGGTTAGGGTTAGGGTTAGGGGTTAGGGTTAGGGGTTAGGGTTAGGGTTAGGGTTAGGGTTAGGGTTAGGGTTAGGGTTAGGGTTAAGAGTTAGGGTTAGGGTTAGGGTTAGGGTTAGGGTTAGGGTTAGGGTTAGTGTTAGAGTTTAGGGTTAGGGTTAGGGTTAGGGTTAGGGTTAGGGTTAGGGTTAGGGTTAGGGTTAGGGTTAGGGTTAGGGTTTAGGGTTAGGGTTAGGGTTAGGGTTAGGGTTAGGGTTAGGGTTAGGGTTAAGAGTTAGGGTTAGGGTTAGGGTTAGGGTTAGGGTTAGGGTTAGGGTTAGGGTTAGGGTTACGGTGCCATTAGGGTTAGGGTTAGGGTTAGGGTTAGGGTTAGGGTTAGGGTTAGGGTTAGGGGTTAGGGTTAGGGTTAGGGTTAGGGTTAGGGTTAGGGTTAGGGTTAGGGTTTAGGGTTAGGGTTAGGGTTAGGGTTAGGGTTAGGGTTAGGGTTAGGGTTAAGAGTTAGGGTTAGGGTTAGGGTTAGGGTTAGGGTTAGGGTTAGGGTTAGGGTTAGGGTTACGGTGCCATTAGCGTTAGGGTTAGGGTTAGGGTTAGGGTTAGGGTTAGGGTAAGGGTTAGGGTGCCATTAGGGTTAGGGTTAGGGTTAGGGTTAGGGTTAGGGTTAGGGTTAGGGTTAGGGTTAGGGTGCCTTTAGGGTTAGGGTTAGGGTTAGGGTTAGGGTTAGGGTTAGGGTTAGGGTTTAGGGTTAGGGTTAGGTTTAGGGTTAGGGTTAGGGTTAGGGTTAGGGTTAGTGTTAGGGTTAGGTTTAGGGTTAGCATTAGCGTTAGGGTTTGGGACCCTCATAGTTTACAGTAAGCACTAGGGTTAGGGTTAGGGTTAGGGTTAGGGTTAAGGTTAGGGTTGGGGTTAGGGTTAGGGTTAGGGTTACGGTTAGGGTTAGGGTTAGGGTTTGGGACCCCACAGTTTACAGTAAGTACTAGGGTTAGGGTTAGGGTTAGGGTTAGGGTTAGGGTTCGGGTTTGGGTTAGGGTTAGGGTTTGGGATCCGCACTGTTTACATAAGCACTAGGGTTAGGGTTAGGGTTAGGGTTAGGGTTAGGGTTAGGGTTAGGGTTAGGGTTAGGGTTAGTGTTAGTGTTAGGCTTAGGCTTAGGCTTAGGTTTAGTCTTAGGGTTATGCTTAGAGTTATGCATAGCTTAAGTGTTAGGGCAGCATTGGAGTAAGGGTTAGTGTTAATTTCCCTTTTGGACTCTTCTGCATCCTTTTTGCATCTCCTTTTATTCTTTTGGACCTTCTGATTCCACCTGAACCAACTTGGACACTTCTAGACCCCCCTGAATGTTGCACTTGGTAGCAGAGCCATGTTGCACTTTGCTAGGTGAGCTTCTCCTAATGAAGAACTCTGTTTTTCACGGAGAAAGAAAGCTCCAGGTCTGAAATGAAGATGGACAAAGATTTCTCTCATGGAAAAGGTACCAAGATACAAAAGGATTGCTCCTTTTGTAGTGTTAATTGGGCCCCATCATTGGCACCTGAGACCACAAAGATCTGAACTTTCATCTTGATGCAAACCTCAATCGTTATAGGCATGTACGGGCCTTTTTCCAGCCCGGAATTGCAGATGGGCCAAGATTCCTGCCAGGGAAAACGAGGCAGGAGAGAAAGCAATTGTTCCTTTTCTAAGGTTAATGAGGCCCTATCATTGGCACCTGAGAGCCTGATGCATATGATTCACGTTCCAAAGCCGTAAGAAATATGTGTCCTGATGCCTTCTCTCTGGCAGGAATCAACTGTGTCACATTTTAGTAGATCATGGGACTATTACTTGCACTTTGCGAGATGAACTTCTCAAAAGGAACAACTGTGCTTTTTCCACATAAAAGAATACTCCAGGCCTGGATTCTCAGATGCATATAATTCACTTTTCGAAAGCCTAAACAAATGTGTTTGCTGATGCCTTCTCTCTGACAGGAATCAACTCTTTCACTTGTTAGCACAGCATGGGACTGTAAACTGCATTTTGCGAGATGAGCTTCCTCTAAGGAACAAGTGTGCTTTTAACCAAAAAAGAAAGGTCCATGCCGGTATTCTCTGATGCATATTATTCGCTTCCCAAAGCCTTAAGAAATGTGTATCCCAATGCCTTCTCTGTGGCAGGAATCAACTATGTCACATTGTAGCAGATCATGGCACTCTTAGTTGCACTTTGCGAGATGAGCTTCTCTAAGGAACCAGTGTGATTTTCACCGAGAAAGCAAGCTCTAGCTCTGGATTGTTAGATGCATATGATTCACTTTCCAATCCAGAAGAAATGTCGTTCCTGATGCCTTCTGTCTGGCAGAAATAAACTCTTTTAAATTTAGCAGAGCATGGAACTGTTAACTGCACTGTTCGAGATGAACTTCCTATAAGGAGCAACAGTGCTTTTCCCAGAGTAAGAAAGCTCCAGGCCTGGATTCTCTGATGCATATAATTCTCTTTCCAAATCCATAAAAAATATGTATCTTGCAGCCTTCTGTCTGGCACGAATCAACCGTGTTACACTTACGCAGATCACGGGAGAGTTAGTTGCACTTTACGAGATGAGCTCCTTTATGGAACCACTGTGATTTTCACGGAGAAAGAAAGTTCCAGGCCTGGATTCTCAGATGCATATTATTCACTTACCAAAGCCATAAGATATGTGTGTCCGTCTGCTTTCTGTTTTGCAAGAATCAGCTGTTTCTCTTGTTAGCAACGAAAACTTGCACTTTGCGAGATGAGCTTCCCCTAAGGAACAAAGTTGTTTTTCACCGAGAAAGAAAGATCCAGGCCTGGATTCTCAGATGCATATTATTCACTTACCAAAGCCATAAGAAATGTGTGCCCTTATGCCTTCTGTCTTGCAAGAATCAGCTGTTTCTCTTGTTAGCAAAGAAAAGTTGCACTTTGCTCGTTGAGCTTCCCCTAAGGAACAACAGTGTTTTGCATTCAGTAAGAGAGCTCCAGTCCTGGATTCTCTGATGCATGTGATTCACTAGCCAGAGCCATAAGAATACTGTGTCCTGATGCCTTCTCTATGACAGGAATCGACTGTTTCACTTGTTAGCAAAGCAAAGTTGCATTTTGCTCTTTGCGCTTCCCCTAAAGAACAACAGTGCTTTGCACCGTGAAAGCAAGCTCCAGCCCTGGAGTTTTAGATGTATATGATTTACTTTCCAAAACCATAAGAAATATGTGTCCTGATTTATCCTGTCCGTCAGAAATCAAGAGTTTCACGTGTTAGAAGAGCAAAGGTGCACTTTGCGATACGAGCTTCCCGTAGGTAACAACTCTGTTTTCACCAAGAAAGAAAGCTCCAGACCTGCATTCTCGAATGCATGTGATTCACTTATCAAAGCCATAAGAAATATGTGCCCTGATGCCTTCTGTTTTGCAAGAATCAGCTGTTTCTTTTGTTAGCAACGAAAAGTTGCACTTTGCGAGATGACCTTCCCCTAAGGAACAAAGTTGTTTTTCACTGAGAAGGAAAGATCCAGGCCTGGATACTCAGATGCATATTATTCACTTATCAAAGCCATAAGAAATATGTGTCCTGATGCCTTCTGTCTTGCAAGAATCTACTGTTTCTCTTGTTAGCAAAGAAAAGTTGCATTTTGCGAGATGAGCTTCCCCTAAGGAACAAAGTTGTTTTTCACCAAGAAAGAAAGATCCAGTCCTGGATTCTCAGATGCATATGAGAATCTTTCTAAAGCCATAAGAAATATGTGTCCTGATACATTCTTTCTGGCAGGAATCGACTGTTTCTCTTGTTAGCCGAAAAATGCTACTCTTTACGAGCTGAACTTCCCCTAAGGAACACCTGTGCTTTGCATCCAGAAAGAGGGCTCCAGTCCTGGATTCCCTGATGCATGTGATTCACTAACCAGAGCCATAGGAATACTGTGTCCTGATGCCTTCTCTCTGACAGGAATCGACTGTTTCACTTGTTAGCAAAGCAAAGTTGCACTTTGCTCTTTGCGCTTCCCCTAAGGAACAACAGTGCTTTGCACCGTGAAAGTAAGCTCCAGCCCTGGAGTATTAGATGTATATGATTTACTTTCCAAAACCATAAGAAATATGTGCCCTGATGTCTCCTGTCTGTCAGAAATCAAGAGTTTCACGTGTTAGCAAAGCAAAGGTGCACTTTGCGATAGGAGCTTCCCGTACGTAACAAGTGTGTTTTCACCAAGAAAGAAAGCTCCAGACCTGCATTCTCGAATGCATATGATTCACTTATCAAAGCCATAAGAAATGTGTGTCCTTATGCTTTCTGTCTTGCAAGAATGAGCTGTTTCTCTTGTGAGCAAGGAAAAGTTGAACTTTGCGAGTTGAGCTTCCCCTAAGGAACAAAGTTGTTTTTCACTGAGAAAGAAAGATCCAAGCCTGGATGCTCAGATGCATATTATTCACTTATCAAAGCCATAAGAAATATGTGTCCGTATGCTTTCTGTCTTGCAAGAATCAGCGCTTTCTCTTGTTAGCAACGAAATTTGCACTTTGCGAGATGAGCTTCCCCTAAGGAACAACAGTGCTTTGCATTCAGTAAGAGAGCTCCAGTCCTGGATTCTCTGATTTATGTGATTCACTAGCCAGAACCATAAGAATACTGTGTCCTGATACCTTCTGTCTGACAGGAATGGACTGTTTCACTTGTTAGCAAAGCAAAGTTGCACTTTGCTCGTTGCGCTTCCCCTAAAGAACAACAGTGCTTTGCACCGTGAAAGCAAGCTCCAGCCCTGGAGTTTTAGATGTATATGATTTACTTTCCAAAACCATAAGAAATATGTGCCCTGATGTCTCCTGTCTGTCAGAAATCAAGAGTTTCATGTGTTAGAAGGGCAAAGGTGCACTTTGCGATACTAGCTTCCCATACGTAACAACTGTGTTTTCACCAAGAAAGAAAGCTCCAGACCTGCATTCTCGAATGCATATGATTCACTTATCAAAGCCATAAGAAATGTGTGTCCGCATGCTTTCTGTCTTGCAAGAATGAGCTGTTTCTTTTGTAAGCAAGGAAAATTTGCACTTTGCGAGTTGAGCTTCCCCTAAGGAACAAAGTTGTTTTTCACTGAGAAAGAAAGATCCAGTCCTGGATTCTCAGATGCATATTATTCACTTACCAAAGCCATAAGAAATGTGTGTCCTGATGCCTTCTGTCTTGCAAGAATCAGCTGTTTCTCTTGTTAGCAACGAAAAGTTGCACTTTGCGAGATGAGCTTCCCCTAAGGGACAAGGTTGTTATCACCGAGAAAGAAAGATGCAGGCCTGAAATCTCAGATGCATGTTATTCACTTATCAAAGCCATAAGAAATGTGTGTCCTTATGCTTTCTGTCTTGCAAGAATCAGCTGTTTCTCTTGTTAGCAACGAAAAGTTGCATTTTGCGAGATGAGCTTCCCCTAAGGAACAAAGTTGTTATTCACTGAGAAAGAAAGATCCAGTCCTGGATTCTCAGATGCATATGAGAATCTCTCTAAAGCCATGAGAAATATGTGTCCTGATACATTCTTTCTGGCAGGAATCGACTGTTTCACTTGTTAGCAGGAAAAGGCTACTCTTTGCGAGCTGAACTTCCCCTAAGGAACAACTGTGGTTTCCATCTAGAAAGAGGGCTCCAGTGTTGGATTCTCTGATGGATGTGATTCACTAGCCAGAGCCATAAGAATACTGTGTCCTGATGCCTTCTCTCTGACAGGAATCGACTGTTTCACTTGTTAGCAAAGCAAAGTTGCACTTTGCTCGTTGCGCTTCCCCTGAAGAACAACAGTGCTTTGCACCGTGAAAGCAAGCTCCAGCCCTGAAATTTTAGATGTATATGATTTAGTTTTCAAAACCATAAGAAATATGTGCCCTGATATCTCCTGTCTGTCAGAAATCAAGAGTTTCACGTGTTAGAAGAGCAAAGGTGCACTTTGCGATACGAGCTTCCCATACGTAACAACTGTGTTTTCACCAAGAAAGAAAGCTCCAGACCTGCATTCTCGAATGCATATGATTCACTTATCAAAGCCATAAGAAATGTGTGTCCGCATGCTTTCTGTCTTGCAAGAATGAGCTGTTTCTTTGGTAAGCAAGGAAAATTTGCACTTTGCGAGTTGAGCTTCCCCTAAGGAACAAAGTTGTTTTTCACTGAGAAAGAAAGATCCAGTCCTGGATTCTCAGATACATATTATTCACTTACCAAAGCCATAAGAAATGTGTGTCCTGATGCCTTCTGTCTTGCAAGAATCAGCTGTTTCTCTTGTTAGCAACGAAAAGTTGCACTTTGCGAGTTGAGCTTCCCCTAAGGAACAAAGTTGTTTTTCACTGAGAAAGAAAGATCCAGTCCTGGATTCTCAGATGCATATGATTAACTTACCAAAGCCATAAGAAATGTGTGTCCTGATGCCTTCTGTCTTGCAAGAATCAGCTGTTTCTCTTGTTAGCAACGAAAAGTTGCACTTTGCGAGATGAGCTTCCCCTAAGGGACAAGGTTGTTATTCACCGAGAAAGAAAGATGCAGGCCTGAAATCTCAGATGCATGTTATTCACTTATCAAAGCCATAAGAAATGTGTGTCCTGATGCCTTCTGTCTTGCAAGAATCAGCTGTTTCTCTTGTTAGCAACGAAAAGTTGCATTTTGCGAGATGAGCTTCCCCTAAGGAACAAAGTTGTTTTTCACTGAGAAAGAAAGATCAAGTCCTGGATTCTCAGATGCATATGAGAATCTTTCTAAAGCCATAAGAAATATGTGTCCTGATACATTCTTTCTGGCAGGAATCGACTGTTTCACTTGTTAGCAGAAAAAGGCTACTCTTTGCGAGCTGAACTTCCCCTAAGGAACAACTGTTCTTTGCATCCAGAAAGAGGGCTCCAGTCTTGGATTCTCTGATGGATGTGATTCACTAGCCAGAGCCATAAGAATACTGTGTCCTGATGCCTTCTGTCTGACAGGAATAGACTGTTTCACTTGTTAGCAAAGCAAAGTTGCACTTTGCTCGTTGCGCTTCCCCTGAAGAAC
Organism: Pithys albifrons albifrons; assembly: GCF_047495875.1. Taxonomy (NCBI): domain Eukaryota; kingdom Metazoa; phylum Chordata; class Aves; order Passeriformes; family Thamnophilidae; genus Pithys; species Pithys albifrons. Next base: position 178,687 of record NC_092493.1, read on the forward strand.
AACAGTGCTTTGCACCGTGAAAGCAAGCTCCAGCCCTGAAATTTTAGATGTATATGATTTAGTTTTCAAAACCATAAGAAATATGTGCCCTGATGTCTCCTGTCTGTCAGAAATCAAGAGTTTCACGTGTTAGAAGAGCAAAGGTGCACTTTGTGATACGAGCTTCCCATACGTAACAAGTGTGTTTTCACTAAGAAAGAAAGCTCCAGACCTGCATTCTCGAATGCATATGATTCACTTATCAAAGCCATAAGAAATGTGTGTCCTTATGCCTTCTGTCTTGCAAGAATCAGCTGTTTCTCTTGTGAGCAAGGAAAAGTTGCACTTTGCGAGTTGAGCTTCCCCTAAGGAACAAAGTTGTTTTTCACTGAGAAAGAAAGATCCAGTCCTGGATTCTCAGATGCATATGATTCACTTATCAAAGCCATAAGAAATGTGTGTCCGTATGCTTTCTGTCTTGCAAGAATCAGCTATTTCTCTTGTTAGCAACGAAAAGTTGCACTTTGCGAGAAGAGCTTCCCCTAAGGGACAGGGTTGTTATTCACCGAGAAAGAAAGATGCAGGCCTGAAATCTCAGATGCATGTTATTCACTTATCAAAGCCATAAGAAATGTGTGTCCTTATGCTTTCTGTCTTGCAAGAATCAGCTGTTTCTCTTGTTAGCAACGAAAAGTTGCATTTTGCGAGATGAGCTTCCCCTAAGGAACAAAGTTGTTTTTCACTGAGAAAGAAAGATCCAGTCCTGGATTCTCAGATGCATATGAGAATCTTTCTAAAGCCATAAGAAATATGTGTCCTGATACATTCTTTCTGGCAGGAATCGACTGTTTCACTTGTTAGCAGAAAAAGGCTACTCTTTGCGAGCTGAACTTCCCCTAAGGAACAACTGTGCTTTGCATCCAGAAAGAGGGCTCCAGTCTTGGATTCTCTGATGGATGTGATTCACTAGCCAGAGCCATAAGAATACTGTGTCCTGATGCCTTCTGTCTGAGAGGAATAGACTGTTTAACTTGTTAGCAAAGCAAAGTTGCACTTTGCTCGTTGCGCTTCCCCTAAAGAACAACAGTGCTTTGCACCGTGAAAGCAAGTTCCAGCCCTGGAGTTTTAGATGTATATGATTTACTTTCCAAAACCATAAGAAATGTGTGTCCTGATGTCTCCTGTCTGTCAGAAATCAAGAGTTTCACGTGTTAGAAGAGCAAAGGTGCACTTTGCGATACGAGCTTCCCATAAGTAACAACTGTGTTTTCACCAAGAAAGAAAGCTCCAGACCTGCATTCTCGAATGCATATGATTCACTTATCAAAGCCATAAGAAATGTGTGTCCTTATGCTTTCTGTCTTGCAAGAATGAGCTGTTTCTCTTGTGAGCAAGGAAAAGTTGCACTTTGCGAGTTGAGCTTCCCCTAAGGAACAAAGTTGTTTTTCACCGAGAAAGAAAGATCCAGGCCTGGATTCTCAGATGCATATTATTCACTTACCAAAGCCATAAGATATGGGTGTCCTTTTGCTTTCTGTCTTGCAAGAATCAGCGCTTTCTCTTGTTAGCAACGAAAAGTTGCACTTTGCGAGATGAGCTTCCCCTAAGGAACAAAGTTATTATTCACTGAGAAAGAAAGATGCAGGCCTGGATTCTCAGATGCATATTATTCACTTACCAAAGCCATAAGATATGTGTGTCCTGATGCCTTCTGTCTTGCAAGAATCAGCTGTTTCTCTTCTTAGCAACGAAAAGTTGCACTTTGCGAGATGAGCTTCCCCTAAGGAACAAAGTTGTTTTTCACGGAGAAAGAAAGATCCAGTCCTGGATTCTCAGATGCATATGAGAATCTTTCTAAAGCCATAAGAAATATGTGTCCTGATACATTCTTTCTGGCAGGAATCGACTGTTTCACTTGTTAGCCGAAAAATGCTACTCTTTACAAGCTGAACTTCCCCTAAGGAACAACTGTGCTTTGCATCCAGAAAGAGGGCTCCAGTCCTGGATTCTCTGATGGATGTGATTCACTAGCCAGAGCCATAGGAATACTGTGTCCTGATGCCTTCTGTCTGACAGGAATCGACTGTTTCACTTGTTAGCAAAGAAAAGTTGCACTTTGCTCGTTGAGCTTTACTTAAGGAACAACACTGCTTTGCATCCAGTAAGAGGGCTCCAGTCCTGGATTCTCTGAGGCATGTGATACACTAGCCAGAGCCATAAGAATACTGTGTCCTGATGCCTTCTGTCTGACAGGAATCGACTGTTTCACTTGTTAGCAAAGCAAAGTTGCACTTTGCTCGTTGAGCTTCCCCTAAGGAACAACAGTGCTTTGCACCGTGAAAGCAAGCTCCAGCCCTGGAGTTTAAGATGCATAAGATTTATTTTCCAAAACCATAAGAAATATGTGCCCTGATGTCTCCTGTCTGTCAGAAATCAAGAGTTTCACGAGTTAGAAGAGCAAAGGGGCACTTTGCGATACGAGCTTCCCATAAGTAACAACTGTGTTTTCATCAAGAAAGAAAGATCCAGACCTGCATTCTCGAATGCATATGATTCACTTATCAAAGCCATAAGAAATGTGTGTCCGGATGCCTTCTGTCTTGCAAGAATCAGCTGTTTCTCTTGTTAGCAACGAAAAGTTGCACTTTGCAAGATGAGCTTCCCCTAAGGAACAAAGTTGTTTTTCACTGAGAAAGAAAGATCCAGTCCTGGATTCTCAGATGCATATTATTCACTTACCAAAGCCATAAGAAATGTGTGTCCTTATGCCTTCTGTCCTGCAAGAATCAGCTGTTTCTCTTGTTAGCAACGATAAGTTGCACTTTGCGAGATGAGCTTCCCCTAAGGAACAAGGTTGTTTTTCACCGAGAAAGAAAGATGCAGGCCTGAAATCTCAGATGCATGTTATTCAGTTACCAAAGCCATAAGATATGTGTGTCCTGATGCCTTCTGTCTTGCAAGAATCAGCTGTTTCTCTTGTTAGCAACGAAAAGTTGCATTTTGCGAGATGAGCTTCCCCTAAGGAACAAAGTTGTTTTTCACCAAGAAAGAAAGATCCAGTCCTGGATTCTCAGATGCATATGAGAATCTTTCTAAAGCCATAAGAAATATGTGTCCTGATACATTCTTTCTGGCAGGAATCGACTGTTTCTCTTGTTAGCCGAAAAATGCTACTCTTTACAAGCTGAACTTCTCCTAAGGAACACCTGTGCTTTGCATCCAGAAAGAGGGCTCCAGTCCTGGATTCTCTGATGCATGTGATTCACTAACCAGAGCCATAGGAATACTGTGTCCTGATGCCTTCTGTCTGACAGGAATCGACTGTTTCACTTGTTAGCAAAGCAAAGTTGCACTTTTCTCGTTGAGCTTTACTTAAGGAACAACACTGCTTTGCATCCAGTAAGAGGGCTCCGGTCCTGGATTCTCTGAGGCATGTGATACACTAGCCAGAGCCATAAGAATACTGTGTCCTGATGCCTTCTGTCTGACAGGAATCGACTGTTTCACTTGTTAGCAAAGCAAAGTTGCACTTTGCTCGTTGAGCTTCCCCTAAGGAACAACAGTGCTTTGCACCGTGAAAGCAAGCTCCAGCCCTGGAGATTTAGATGCATATGATTTACTTTCCAAAACCATAAGAAATATGTGCCCTGATGTCTCCTGTCTGTCAGAAATCAAGAGTTTCACGAGTTAGAAGAGCAAAGGTGCACTTTGCGATACGAGCTTCCCATAAGTAACAACTGTGTTTTCACCAAGAAAGAAAGCTCCAGACCTGCATTCTCGAATGCATATGATTCATTTATCAAAGCCATAAGAAATGTGTGTCCTTATGCTTTCTGTCTTGCAAGAATCAGCTGTTTCTTTTGTAAGCAAGGAAAAGTTGCACTTTGCGAGTTGAGCTTCCCCTAAGGAACAAAGTTCTTTTTCCTGAGACACAAAGATCCAGGCCTGGATTCTCAGGTGTATATTATTCACTTATCAAAGCCATAAGAAATGTGTGTCCTTTTGCTTTCTGTCTTGCAAGAATCAGCTGTTTCTCTTGTCAGCAACCAAAAGTTGCACTTTGCGAGATGAGCTTCCCCTAAGGAACAAAGTTGTTTTTCACTGAGAAAGAAAGATCGAGTCCTGGATTCTCAGATGCATATTATTCACTTCCCAAAGCCATAAGAAATGTGTGTCCTGATGCCTTCTGTCTTGCAAGAATCAACCGTGTTACACTTACGCAGATCACGGGAGAGTTAGTTGCACTTTACGAGATGAGCTCCTTTATGGAACCACAGTGATTTTCTCGGAGAAAGAAAGCTCCAGGCCTGGATTCTCAGATGCATATTGTTCACTTACCAAGGCCATAAGAAATGTGTGTCCTGATGCCTTCTGTCTTGCAAGAATCAGCTGTTTCTCTTCTTAGCAACGAAAAGTTGCACTTTGCGAGATGAGCTTCCCCTAAGGGACAGGGTTGTTTTTCACCGAGAAAGAAAGATCCAGGCCTGGATTCTCAGATGCTTATGAGAATCTTTCTAAAGCCATAAGAAATATGTGTCCTGATACATTCTTTCTGGCAGGAATCGACTGTTTCACTTGTTAGCAGAAAAATGCTACTCTTTGCGAGCTGAACTTCCCCTAAGGAACAACTGCGCTTTGCATCCAGAAAGAGGGCTCCAGTCCTGGATTCTCTGATGCATGTTATTCACTAACCAGAGCCATAAGAATACTGTGTCCTGATGCCTACTGTCTGACAGGAATCGACTGTTTCACTTGTTAGCAAAGCAAAGTTGCACTTTGCTCGTTGAGCTTCCCCTAAGGAACAACAGTGTTTTGCATCCAGTAAGAGAGCTCCAGTCCTGGATTCTCTGATGCATGTGATTCACTAGCCAGAGCCATAAGAATACTGTGTCCTGATGCCTTCTGTCTGACAGGAATCGACTGTTTCACTTGTTAGCAAAGCAAAGTTGCACTTTGCTCGTTGAGCTTCCCCTAAGGAACAACAGTGCTTTGCACCGTGAAAGCAATCTCCAGCCCTGGAGTTTTAGATGCATATGATTCACTTTTCAAAGCCATAAGAAATGTGTGTCCTGATGCCTTTTTTCTGGCAGGAATCGACTCTTACAGTTGTTACCGGAGCATATGACTATTAGCTGCACTTTGCGAGATGAACTTCCTAAAAGGAGCACCTGTGCTTTTCCCGGAGTAAGAATGCTCCAGGCCTCGATTCTCAGGTGCATAGGATTCACTTTCCAAAGCCATAAGAAATGTGTGTCCTGATGCCTTTTGTCTGGCAGGAATCAACTCTTGCAGTTGTTACCAGAGCATGTGACTATTAGCTGCACTTTGCGAGATGAACTTCCTAAAAGGAGCACCTGTGCTTTTCCCAGAGTAAGAATGCTCCAGGCCTCGATTCTCAGGTGCATAGGATTCACTTTCCAAAACCATAAGAAATGTGTTTCCTTATATGTTCTGTCTTGCAGGAACCACATGTTTCACTTGTTAAAGGACCATGGGAGTTTTATTTGCACTTTGCGAGATGAACTTGCTTCAAGGGGCACTTGTGCCTTTCCCAAATAAGAAAGTTCCAGGCATGGATTATCTGATGCATATGATTCACTTTCAAAGGCCGTTAGAAATGAGTGCTCTAATGTATTCTCTCTGGCAGGAATCAACACTTTCACTTGTTAGCAGAGACTGGGACTGTTGCACTTTGGAAGATGAGCTTCCCATTAAGAACAATTCTGTTTCTCACAGAGAAAGAAAGTTCCAGGCCTGGATTCTCTGATGCATATAATTCTCTTTCCAAATCCATAAAAAATATGTATCTTGCAGCCTTCTGTCTGGCACGAATCAACCGTGCCACACTTTAGCAGATCATGGGAGAGTTAGTTGCACTTTGCGAGATGAGCTCCTCTAAAGAACCACTGTGCTTTTCACGGAGAAAGAAAGATCCAGGCCTGGATTCTTGGATGCATATGATTCACTTATCAAAGCAGTAAGACATGTGTGTCCTTAAGCCTTCTGTCTTGCAAGAATCAGCTGTTTCTCTTGTTAGCAACTAAAAGTTGCACTGAAAATTGCACATTGAAAAGTTTGCGAGATGAGCTTCCCCTAAAGAACAAGGTTGTTTTTCACCGAGAAAGAAAGATCCAGTCCTGGATTCTCAGATGCATATGAGAATCTTTCTAAAGCCATAAGAAATATGTGTCCTGATACATTCTTTCTGGCAGGAATCGACTGTTTCACTTGTTAGCAGAAAAATGCTACTCTTTGCGAGCTGAACTTCCCCTAAGGAACAACTGTGCTTTGCATCCAGTAAGAGAGCTCCAGTCCTGGATTCCCTGATGCATGTGATTCACTAGCCAGAGCCATAAGAATACTGTGTCCTGATGCCTTCCGTCTGACAGGAATCGACTGTTTCACTTGTTAGCAAAGCAAAGTTGCATTTTGATCGTTGAGCTTCCCCCAAGGAACAAGAGTGCTTTTCACCGTGAAAGCAATCTCCAGCCCTGGAGTTTAAGATGCATATGATTTACTTTTGAAAACCATAAGAAATATGTGCCCTGAAATATGTTTCCGTGGGCGCAAACATCAACGGCACGCACCACTTTCTTGTCCGGGAAAGTGCCGTTTTTCAGCCCTGAATACCAGACGGATGAAGACCCCTCACAGGGAAGAGGCTCCCAGGACAGAAAGCGATTGTTCTTTTTCTAGGAGTAATGGGGCCCCATCATTGGCACCTGAGAGCCCAAGTTTGCCACCTTTTGCCTGGGCGCAAAACTCGACGGTGCGTTCCACTTGCGGGTCCGGGGAATGCCGTTTTTCAGCCCAGAATTCCAGACAGACGAAAATTCCTCCCAGGAAAAAGGTGCCAGGACAGAAAGCGATTGTTATTTATCTAGTGTTAACGGGGACCCATCATTGGCACCTGAGAGCCCAAGGCTGCCACCTTTTCCCTGGGCGCAAAGCTAGATGGTGCCTGCCACGTGCAGGTCAGAGAAAGAAAGTGCTTTTTTCAGCCCAGAATTCCAGACAGATGACGACTCCTCCCAGGGAAAAGGCTCCCAGGACAGAAAGCGATTGTTCCATTTCTAGTGTTAATGGGGGCCCGTCATTGGCATCTGAGAGCCAGAGGTTGCCTCCTTTTCCCTGGGCGCAAAGCTCGACAGCGCGTGCCACATGCTGGTCCCGGAAATTGCCGTTTCTCATTCCAGAATTCCAGACCGATGAAGATTCCTCCCTGGGAAAAGGTGCCAGGACAGGAATCGATTTCTCCTTTTCTAGGCTTAATGGGAGCACATCATTGGCACCTGAGAGCCCAAGGCTGCCACCTTTTCCCTGGGAGCAAATGTTGACGGCGCGTGCCACTTACGGGTTCAGGGAAGTGCCATTTTTCAGCCCAGAACTCCAGACGGACGAAGATACTTCCCAGGGAAAAGGTGCCAGGTCAGAAATCGAATTGTCCTTTTCTAGGGTCAATGGTGCCCCATCATTGGCACCTCAGAGTTCAAGGCTGCCACCTTTTCCGTGGGCGCAAACATCAACGGCGTGTACTACTTTCTTGTCCGGGAAAGTGCCGTTTTTCAGCCCTGAATTCCAGACGGATGAAGACTCCTCACAGGGAAGAGGCTCCCAGGACAGAAAGCGATTGTTCCATTTCTAGGGTTAATCGGGCCCCATCATTGGCACCTGAGAGCCCAAGGTTGCCTCCTATACCCTGGGTGCAAAGCTCGACCATGCGTGCTACGTGAGGGTCTGGAAAATTGCCGTTTCTCATTCCAGGATTCTAGACCGATGAAGATTCCTCCCTGGGAAAAGGTGCCAGGACAGGAATCGATTTCTCCTTTTCTAGGAGTAATGGGGACCCATCATTGGCACCTGAGAGCCGAAGGCTGCAACCTTTTCCCTGGGCTCAAAGCACGACGGAGCGTGCCAGGTGCGGGTCAGGTAAAGAGCCGTTTATCAACCCGAAATTCCAGGCAGTTTAAGATTCTATCCTGGGATAAAGTGCCAAGACAGAAAGTGATTGTTCCATTTCTAAGTTTAAGGGGCCACATCATTGGCACATGGCAGCCCAAGGCTGCCGCCTTTCCCCTGGCCTCAAAGCTCGACGGAGTGTGCCAGGTGCGGTTCTGGAAAGCGTAATTTTTCAACACAGATTTCCATATGGCCCAGATTGCTTCCAGGGAAAAGGTGCTGGGACAGAAAGCGATTGTTTCTTTTCTAGGGTTAATGGGGCCCCATCATTGGCACCTGAGAGCCGAAGGCTGCCACCTTTTCCCTGGGCTCAAAGCTCGACGGAGCGTGCCAAGTGCGGTTTGTTCAGCCCAGAATTCCAGACGGACGATGATTCCTCCCTGGGAAAAGGTGCCAGGAGAGAAAGCGATTGTTTATTTTCTAGGGTTAATGGGGCCCCATCATTGGCACCTGAGAGCCGAAGGCTGCGACCTTTTTCCTGGGCTCAAGCCTCGACGGTGCATGCCATGCGCGGGTCCAGCAAATGCAGTTTTTCATCCCCGAATTCCAGATGGATGAAGATTCCTCCCGGGAAAAAGGTGCCAGGACAGAAAGCAAGTGTTTCAGGTCTAGGGTTAATGGGGGCCCCTCATTGCCACCTGAGACCCCAAGGCTGTCACTTTTTCCTGGACGCAAAGCCCGAAGGTGCGTGCCATTTGCGGGTTTTTCAGACCAGATTTCCAGACGGATGAAGATTCCTCGTAGGGAAAATGTGCCAGGACAGAAAGCGATTGTTCCTTTTCTAGCATTAATGCAGCCCCATCTTTGGCAGCTGAGAGCCCAAGGCTGCCACCTTTTCCCTGGGCTCAAAGCCTGACAGTGCGTGCCACATGCCGTTTATTCAGCCCAGAATTCCAGACGGACGATGATTTCACCCTGGGAGAAACTCTCCAGGACAGAAAGCTATTGTTCCTTTTCTAAGGTTAATGCGGTCCCACCGTTGGCAGCTGAGAGCCCAAGGCTGCCACCTTTACCATGGGCTCAAAGCTCGACAGTGCATGCCAGGTGCGGGTACGGGAAATGACGTTTTTCATCCCAGAATTCCAGAACGATGAAGATTCCTCCCAGGGAAAACGTGCCAGGACAGAAAGCGATTGTTCTTTTTCTAGGGGTAATGGGGCCCCATCATTGGCACATGAGAGCCGAAGGCTGCCACCTTTTCCCTGGGCGCAATGCCCGACGGTGTGTGCCACTTGCGGGCTTTTCAGCCCAGAATTCCAGACGGATGAAGATTCCTGCCAGGGAAAATGTGCCAGGATAGAACGCGATTGTTATTTTTCTAGTGTTAATGCGGCCCCAATTTTGGCAGCTGAGAGCCCAAGGCTGCCACCTTTTCCCTGGGCTCAAAGCTTGACGGAGCATGCCAAGTGCTGGTTAGGGAAAGTGCCGCTTTTCAGCCCAGAATTACAGATGGACCAAGATTCCTCCCACGGAATAGGTACTAGCACAGAAAGTGATTGTGCCTTTTTCTAGGGGTAATGGGGCCCCATCATTGCCACCTGAGGGCCCAAGGCTGCCACCTTTTTCCTGGGCTCAAAGCTCGGCGGAGTGTGCCAGGTGCAGGTCAGGGTAAGTGCCTTTTTTCAGCCCAGAATTCCAGACAGATGAAGATTCCTCCCAGGGAAGAGGTGCCAGGACAGAAAGCGATTTTTACATTTCTTGGGTTAATGGGGCCCCATCATTGGCACATGAGAGTCCAAGGCCGCCATATTTTCCCTTGCTGCAAAGCCGGACGGTGCATGCCACATGCTGTTTTTTAAGCCCAGAATTCCAGAAGGAGGATGATTCCTCCCTGGGAAAAAATGCCAGGACAGAAAGGGATTGTTCCATTTCTTGGGTTAATGGGGCCCCATCATTGGCACCTGAGAGCCCAAGACTGCCACCTTTTCCCTGGGCTCAAAGATCGACAGTGCGTGCCACCTGCAGGTCGGGTAAACAGCCTTTTTTCAGCCCAGAATTCCAGATGGACCAAGATTCCTCCCAGGGAAAAGGTGCTAGGACAGAAAGGGATTGTTCCTTTTCTTGGGGTAACGGGGCACCATCATTGGCACCTGAGAGCCCAAGGCTGCCACCTTTTCCCTGGCCTCAAAGCACGACGGAGGGTACCAGGTGCAGGTCAGGGAACGTGCCGTTTATCAGCCCAGAATTCCAGAAGTTTTTAGATTCTACCCTGGGATAAAGTTCCTGGACAGAAAACGATTGTTCCATTTCTAGGTTTAATGGGGCCCCGTCATTGGCACCTGAGAGCCCAAGGCTGCCACCTTTTCACTGGCCTCAAAGCTTGACGGAGTGTGCCAGGTGCGGTTCTGGGAAAGCGTAATTTTTCAGCCCAGATTTCCAGACGGATGAAGATTCCTGCCAACTAAAAAGTGCCAGGACAGAAAGTGTTTGTTCCTTTTCTAGGGTTAATGGGGCCCCATCATTAGCACCTGATAGCCGAAGGCTGCCACCTTTTCCCTGGGCGCAAAGCCCGACAGTGCATGCCACATGCGGATTTTTCAGCCCAGAATTCCAGAGTAACGATGATTCCTCCCAGGAAAAAGGTGCTGGGACAGAGAGCGATTGCTCCTTTTCTAGGGTTAATGCAGCCCCATCTTTGGCAGCTGAGAGCCCAAGGCTGCCACCTTTTCCCTGGGCTCAAACCTCGATGGTGCATGCCATGTGCGGGTCGGGCAAATGCCGTTTTTCATCCCAGAATTCAAGATGCATGAAGATTCCTCCCAGGAAAAAGGTGCCAGGGCAGAAAGCCATTGTGCCTTTTCTAAGAATATTGGGGCCCCATCACTGGCACCTGAGAGCCCAAGGCTGCCACCTTTTCCCTGGACTCAAAGATCGACGGAGCGTGCCACCTGCGGGTCAGGGAAAGTGCCTTTTTCAGCCCAGAATTCCAGACGGACCAAGATTCCTTCCAGGGAAAAAGTGCCAGGACAGAAAGGCATTGTTCCTTTTCTAGGGTAAATGGGGCCCCATCATTGACAACTGACAGCGCAAGGCTGCCACCTTTTCCCTGGGCGCACACCCCAAAGGTCCATGTCACATGCGGGTTTTTCAGCCCAGAATTCTAGACGGATGAAGATTCCTCCCAGGGAAAAGGTGCCAGGACAGAAAGCGATTGTTCCTTTTCTAGGGCTAATGGTGCTCCATCACTGACACCTGAGAGCCCAAGGCTGCCACCTTTTCCCGGGCCTCAAAGCTCGACAGTGCCGGCGAGGTCGGGATCTGGGAAAATGCCGGTTTTCAACCCAGAATTCCAGACGGCCCAAGATTCCTCCAAGGTAAAATGTGCCAGGACAAAAAGCGTTTGTTCCTTTTCTAGGTTAATGGGGCCCCATCATTGGCACCTGAGAGCCCAAGGTGGCTACCTTTCCCCTGTGCTCAAACCTCGACGGAACGTGGCACGTGCGTCTCCGGGAAAATGCCGTTTTTCAGCCCAGAATTCCAGACGGCCCAAGATTCCTCCCAGGGATACGGTGCTGGGACAGACAGCGATTGTTCCTTTTCTAAGAGTAATGGTGCCCCATCATTGGCACCTGAGAGTCCAAGGCTGCCACCTTTTGCCTGGGCTCAAAGCTCGATGGAGCGTACCAAGTGCGGGTTCGGGAAAGTGCCATTTTTCAGCCCAGAATTCCAGACAGACGAAGATTCTTCCCAGGGAAAAGGTGCCAAGACAGAAAGGGATTGTGCCTTTCCTAGGGGTAATTGGGCCCCATCACTGGCACTTGAGAGCCCAAGGCTGCCACCTTTTCCCTCGGCTCAAAACTCGATGGAGTGTGCCGGTTGCGGGTCAGGGTACGTGCCGTTTTTCAGCCCAGATTTCCAGACGGAAGGAGATTCCTCCCAGGGACAAAGTGCCAGGACAGGAAGCAATTGTTCAAGTTCTAGGGTAGATGCGGCCCCCTCATTGGCAGCTGACAGCCCAAGTCTGTCACCTTTTCCCTGGGCTCAAAGCCCGACGAAGCGTGCCACTTGCGGTTTGTTCAACCCAGAATTCCAGGTGGATGAAGATTCCTGCCAGGAAAAAAGTGCCTGGACAGAATGCGATTGTTCTTTTTCTAGTGTTAATGCGAGCCCACTTTTGACACCTGAGAGCCCAAGGCTGCCACCTTTTCCCTGGGCTCAAAGCACGACGGAGTGTGCCACGTGCGGTTTAGGGAAAGTGCCGTTTATCAGCCCGGAATACCAGGCGGTTTTAGATTCTACCCTGGGATAAAGCGCCAGGGGAGAAAGCGATTGTTCAGTTTCTAGGGTTAATGTGGACCCATCATTGACACCTGAGAGCCCAAGACTGCCACCTTTTCCCTGGGCTCAAACCTCGACGGAGCATGCCACATTCAGGCCACGGAAAGTTTTTTAAAGTTTTTAAAGCCCAGAATTCCAGAGGGACGATGATTCCTCCCTGGGAAAAGGTGCCAGGACAGAAAGGGATTGTTCCACTTCTTGGGTTAATGGGGCCCCATCATTGGCACCTGACAGCCCAAGGCTGCCACCTTTTCCCTGGGCGCAAAGCTCGACGGAGCGTGCCAAGTGCAGGTTTTTTAGCCCAGAATTCCAGACGGATGAAGATTCCTGCCAGGGAAAATGTGCCAGGACAGAAAGCGATTGTTACTTTTCTAGTGTTAATGCGGCCGCACTTTTGGCACCTGAGAGCCCAAGGCTGTCACCTTTTCCCTGGGCTCAAAGCCTGACGGTGCGTGCCACGTACCTTTATTCAGCCCAGAATTCCAGACAGACGATGATTTCACCCTGGTAGAAACTCGCCAGGACAGAAAGCGATTGTTCCTTTTCTAAGGTTAATGCGGCCCCATCTTTGGCAGCTGAGAGCCCATGGCTGCCACCTTTACCATGGGCTCAAAGCTCGACGGTGCACGCCAGGTGCAGATCCGGGAAATGCCTTTTTTCATCCCAGAATTCCAGACTGTTGGAGATTCCTCCCAGGGAAAAGGTGTCAGGACAGAAGGGGATTGTTCCTTTTCTAGGGTTAATGGGGCCCCATCATTGACACCTGAGAGCCCAAGACTGCCACCTTTTCCCTGGGGGCAAACCTCGACGGATCGTGCCACATTTGTGCCAGGGAAAGTGTAGTTTTTCAGCCCAGATTTCCGGACAGACAAAGATTCCACCCTGGGAAAAGCTGCCAGGACAGAAAGTGATTTTACATTTCCTGGGTTCATGGGGTCCCATCATTGGCACCTGAGAGTCCAAGGCTGCCACCTTTTCCCTGGGCGGAAAGCCTGACGGTGCCTACCACATGCTGTTTTTTAAGTCCAGAATTCCAGAGGGACGATGATTCCTCCCTGGGAAAAGGTGCCAGGACAGAAAGGGATTGTTCCATTTCTAGGTTTAAGGGGCCACATCATTGGCACCTAAGAGCCCAAGGCTGCCACCTTTTCCCTGGGCGCAAAGCTCGACGGAACATGCCAAGTGCATGTTTTTTAGCCCAGCATTCCAGACAGATGAAGATTCCTGCCAGGGAAAATGTGCCAGGACAGAAAGCGATTGTTACTTTTCTAGTGTTAATGCGGTCGCACTTTTGGCACCTGAGAGCCCAAGGCTGCCACCTTTTCCCTGGGCTCAAAGCTCGATGTAGCGTGCCAAGTGCGGGTCTGGGATAGTGCCGTTTTTGAGCTCAGAATTCCAGACAGACCGAGATTCCTCCCAGGTAATATGTGCTGGCACAGAAAGCGATTGTGCCTTTTTTAGGGGTAATGGGGCCCCATCATTGGCACCTGAGAGCCCAAGGCTGCCACCTTTTCCCTGGGCTCAAAGCACGATGGAGCGTGCCAGGTGCGGGTCAGGTAACGAGTCGTTTATCAACCCGGAATTCCAGGCGGTTTAAGATTCTACCCTGGGATAAAGTGCCAAGACAGAAAGTTATTGTTCCATTTCTAGGTTTAAGGGGCCACATCATTGGCACATGGCAGCCTAAGACTGCAACCTTTCCCCTGGCCTCAAAGCTCGACGGAGTGTGCCAGGTGCGGTTCTGGAAAGCGTAATTTTTCAACACAGATTTCCAGACGGCCCAAGATTGCTTCCAGGGAAAAGGTGCCAGGACAGAAAGCGATTGTTCCTTTTCTAGGGTTAATGGGGCCCCATCATTGGCATCTAAGAGCCCAAGACTGCCACCTTTTCACTGGGCGCAAAGCTCGACGGAGCGTGGCAAGTGCGAGTCAGGGAAAGTGCGGTTTTTCAGCCCAGATTTCCAGACGGACGAAGATTCCTCCCAGGGAAAAGGTGACAGGACAGAAAGCAATTTTTACATTTCTTGGGTTAATGGGGCCCCATCATTGGCACCTGAGAGTCCAAGGCCTCAACATTTTCCCTGGGCGCAAAGCCCAACGGAGCGTGCCAGGTGCAGGTTTTTCAGCCCAGAATTCCAGATGAACCAACATTCCACCAAGGGAAAATGTGCCAGGACAGAAAGCGATTGTTCCTTTTCTAAGGATTAATGGGGCCCCTTCATTGGCACCTGACAGCCCAAGCCTGCCACCTTTTCACTGGGAACAAAGCTCGACAGAGCTTGCCACGTGTGGGTCTGGGAAAGTGCTTTCTGTCCTGGCACCTTTTCCCAGGGAGGAATCATCGTCCATCTGGAATTCTGGGCTGAAAAAAACGCATGTGACACCCACCGTCGGGCTATGCGCCCAGGGAAAACGTGGCAGCCTTCGGTTGTCGAGTGTCAAATGATGAGTCCCCATTAGCCCTAGAAAAGGAACAAACGCTTTCTGTCCTGGCACCTTTTCCTAGGGAGGAATCTTGGTTTTTCTGGAAATCTGGGCTGAAAAATTACGCTTTCTCAGAACCGCACCTGGCACACTCCGTCGAGCTTTGAGGCCAGGGAAAAGGTGGCAGCCTTGGGCTCTCAGGCGCCAATGATTGGGCGCCTTAAACCTAGAAATGGAAAAATCGCTTTCTGTCTTGGAACTTTATCCCAGGGTAGAATCTTAAACCTCCTGGAATTCTGGGCTGATAAACGGCACTTTCCCTGACCCGCAACTGACACGCTCCGTCGAGCTTTGAGCCCATGGAAGAGGTGGCAGCCTGTGACTCTCTGGTGCCAAATGTGGGGCTGCATTAACATTAGAAAAGGCACAATTGCTTTGTGTCCTGGCACCTTTTCCCTGGGAGGAATCTTCGTCCGTAAGGAATTCTGGGCTGAAACACGGCACTTTCCCTCACCCGCACTTGGCACACTCCGTTGAGCTTTGAGCCCAGGGAAAAGGTGGCAGCCTTGGGCTCTCAGGTGCCAATGATGGGCCCAATTACTCTTAGAAAAGGCAGAATCGTTTTCTGTCCCAGCACCTTTTCCCAGGGAGGAGTCTTGGGCCATCTGGAATTCTGGGCAGAAAATCGGCACTTTCCCGGACCCGCACGTGGAACACTCCGTCGAGCTTCGAGCCCAGGGAAAAGGTGGCAGCCTTGGGCTCTCAGGAGCGAATGATGGGGCTCCATTAACCTAGAAAAGGAACAATTGCTTTATATCCTGGCACATTTTCCCTGGGAGGAATCTTCATCCTTCTGGAATTCTGGGCTGAAAAATGGCACATTCCCGTACCCGCACTTGGCACGCTCCGTCAAGCTTTGGGCCCAGGGAAAAGGTGGCAGCCTTAGGCTCTGAGGTGGCAATGATGGGGCCCCATTACTCTCAGAAAAGGCACAATCCCTTTCTGTCCTGGCACCTTTTCCCTGGGAGGAATCTTGGGCCCTCTGCAATTCTGGGTTGAAAACTGGAACTTTCCCAGACCCGCACCTCGCCCGCACTGTCGAGCTTTGAGCCCAGGGAAAAGGTGGCAGCCTTGGGTTCTCAGGTGCCTAAGATGGGTCTGCATTAACCCTAGAAAAAAAAGAATCGCTTTCTGTCCTGGCACGATTTCCAAGGGAAGAATGTTCATTTTTCTGAAATTCTGGCTTTAAAAACCCGCATGTGACAGGGACCGTTGGGGTGCTCACCGAGGGAAAAGGTGGCAGCATAGGCTCTCAAGTG
Source organism: Pithys albifrons albifrons (assembly GCF_047495875.1). Classification (NCBI taxonomy): domain Eukaryota; kingdom Metazoa; phylum Chordata; class Aves; order Passeriformes; family Thamnophilidae; genus Pithys; species Pithys albifrons. Next base: position 194,645 of record NC_092493.1, read on the forward strand.
CCAATGATGGGGCCCCATAAACCCTAGAAAAGGAACAATCACTTTCTGTCCTGGCACTTTTTTCCCTAGCAGTAATCCTCGTCCATCTGGAATTCTGGGCTGAGAAACGGCACTTTCCCGGACCCCCACCTGGCACACTCCGTCGACCTTTGAGCCCAGGGAAAAGGTGACAGCCTTGGGCTGTCATGTGACAATGAGAGGGCCGCATTTACCCTAGAACTGGAACAATCGCTTTCTGTCCCAGAACGTTTTCCATATGAGGAATCTTCGTCATTCTGGAAATCTGGGCTGAAAAACAGCATCTACCCTTACCTGCCGCTGGCACACTCCGTCGAGCATTGAGCCCAGGGAAAAGGTGGCAGCCTTGGGCTATCAGGAGTCAACGAAGGGGCCGTATTAACATAAGAAATGGAACAATCCCTTTCTCTCCTGGCACCTTTTCCCAGGGAGGAATCATCGTCTGTCTGGAATTCTGGGCTTAAAAAAGAGCATGTGGCATGCACCGTCCAGCTTTACGCCCAGGGAAAAAATGGGGGCCTTGGACTCTCAGGTGCCAATGATGGGGCCCCATTAACCCAAGAAATGCAAAAATCGCTTTCTGTCCTGGCACCTTTTCCATGGGAGTAATCTTCATCCGTCTGGAATTCTGGGATGATAATCGGCACTTTCCTGGACCATCGAGCTTTGCGACCAGGGAATAGGTGGCAGTCTTGGGCTCTCAGGTGCCAGTGATGGGGCCCCATTACCTTTACAAAATACACAATGGCTTTGTGTCCTGGCACCTTTTCCCTCTGAGGAATCTTCATCGGTCTGGAATTCTGGGCTGAAAAAACGGCACTATCCCTGACCCGCACAACTATGCACCGTCGAGTATTGCAACCTGGGTAAAGGTGGCAGCTTTGGGCTCTCACGTGCCAATGATGGAGCCCCATTACCCCTAGAAAAAGAACAATCGCTTTCTGTCCTGGCACCTTTTCCCTGGGAGGAATCTTCATCGGTCTGTAATTCTGGGCTGAAAAATGGCACTATCCCAGACCCGCACGCAGCACGCTCACTCGAGCTTTGCGACCAGGGTGAAGCTGACAGCCTTGGGCTCTCAGGTGCCAATGATGGGGCCCCATTACCTATACAGAATGGTCAATGGCTTTGTGTCGTGGCAACATTTCCCTGGGAGGAATCTTCATTGGTCTGGAATTCTGGACTGAAAAATGCCACATTCCCGGACCCTCACGTAGCATGCACCGTCGAGCGTCACGCCAAGGGTAAAGGAGGCTGCCTTGGGCTCTCAGGTGCCAATGATGGGGCCCCATTAAGACTAGAAAAGACACAATGGCTTTCAGTCCTGGCAGTTTTTCCTGGGAGGAATCTTCGTCCATCTGGAATTCTGGGCTGAAAAACGGCACTTTCCTGAACCCGCAAGTGATACGGACTGTCTAACTTTGCACTCAGGGAAAAGGTGGCAGCCTTGGGCTCTCATGTGCCAATGATGGCGCCCCATTAACTCTAGAAAAGGAACAATCCCTTTTTTCCTGGTACGTTTTCCCTGGGAGGAATATTCGTCCTTCTGGAATTCTGAGCTGAAAAACGGCATTTTCCAGGACCCAGACGTGGAACACACGGTCGAGCTTTGCGCCCAGGCAAAAGGTGGCAGCCTTGGGCTCTCAGGTGCCAATGATGGAGCCCCATTACCCCTAGAAAAGGTACACTGCATTTCTGTCCTTACACCTTTTTCATGGAAGGAATCTTTGTCCGTCTGGAATTCTGGGCTGAAAAACGGCACTTTTTTGGATCCGCACGTGGCACGCAACGTCAAGCTTTGCGCCCAGGGAAAAGGTGGCAGCCTTGGGCTCTCAGGTGCCAATGATGTGACCCCATTAACCCTAGAAAAGGTCCAATCGCTTTCTGTCCCTGCAGCTTTTCTCAGGGAGGCATCTTCATCCATATGGTATTCTGGGCGGAAAAATGGCATTTTCCCGGACCCGCAAGTGGCACGCACCTTCGAGCTTGCGCCCAGGGAAAAGGTGGCAGTCTTGGGCTCTCAGGTGCCAATGATGGGGCACAAATAACCCTAGAAAAGGCACAATCGTTTCCTGTCCTGGCATCTTTTCCCAGTGAGAAATCTTCATCCGTCTGGTATTCTGGACTGAAAAATGGCACTATCCCTGACCCGCAAAACTATGCACCGTCAAGTCTTGTGACCTGGGTAAAGGTGGCAGCTTTGGGCTCTCACGTGCCAATGATGGAGCCCCATTACCCCTAGAACTGGAAGAATCGCTTTCTGTCCTGGCACCTTTTCCCTGGGAGGAATCTTCATCGGTCTGTAATTCTGGGCTGAAAACGGCTCTTTCCCTTACCCGCATGTGGCACGCACCATCAAGCTTGCGCCCAGGGAAAAAGTGGCAGTCTTGGGCTCTCAGGTGCCAGTGATGGGGCCCCAATAACCCTAGAAAAGGCACAATGGCTTTCTGTCCTGGGTCCTTTTCCCTGGGAGAAATCTTCATCGGTCTGGAATTCTGGGATGAGAAACTGAACTTTCCCTGACCCGCAGAAGATACGCACGGTCAAGTTTGCGCCCAGGGAAAAATTGGAAGCCTTAGGCTCTCGGGTTCCAATGATGGGGCCCCATTAACCCTAGAAAAGGTCCAATCCCTTTCTGTCCTGGCTCGTTTTCCCAGGAAGGAATCGTTATCGGTCTGGAATTCTGCACTTAGAAACGGCACATTCCCTGACCCGCACGTGGCATGCACGGTCGAGCTTTGCGCCCAGGAAAATGGTGGAACCCTTGGGCTCTCGGGTTCCAATGATGGGGCCCCATTAACCCTAGAAAAGATACAATTGCTTTGTCCTGGCACTTTTTCCCAGGGAGGAATAATCGGTCGTCTGGAATTCTGGGCCGAAAAATGGCACTTTCCCTGACCCGCACCTGGCACGCACGGTTGAGATTTGCGCCCAGGGAAAAGGTGGCATCCTTGGGCTTCTCAGCTGACAATGATGGGGCCCCAATAACCCTAGAAAAGGCACAATCCCTTTCTGTTCTGACCGCCTTTCCCTGGGAGGAATGTCCATCCGTCTGGAATTCTGGCTGAAAATCGGCACTTTCCTGGACCCACACAAATACGCACCATCGAGCTTTGCGACCAGGGAATAGGTGGCAGCCTTGGGCTCTCAGGTGCCAATGATGGGGCCCCATTACCTTTACAAAATACACAATGGCTTTGTGTCTTGGCAGCTTTTCCCTCTGAGGAATCTTCATCGGTCTGGAATTCTGGGATGAGTTACGGAACATTCCCGGACCCGCACAAGGTACGCACCGTCGAGATTTGCACCCAGGGAAAAGGTGGCAGCCTTGGGCTCTCAGGTGTCAATGATGGGGCCCCATTTCCCCGAGAAAAGGCACAATCGCTTTCCGTGCTGGCACATTTTCCCTGGGAGGAATCTTCGTCCGTCTGGAATTCTCGTCTGAAAAACAGCACTTTTCCGGACCCTCAAGTGGTATGCATCATCGAGCTTTGCGCCCAGGGTAAAGGAGGCAGCCTTGGGCTCTCGTGTGTCAATGATGGGGCCCCATTAACCCTAGAAAAGGAGAATCGCTTTCCATCCTGACAGCTCTTCCCTTGGAGGAATCTTCATTGGTCTGGAATTCTGGTCTGAAAATCGGCACTTTCCTGGAGCCGCACAAATACGCACCGTCGAGCTTTGCGCTCATGGAAAAGGTGGCAGCCTTGGGCTCTCAGGTGCCAATGATGGGGTCCCATTCACCCTAGAAAAAGTCCAATTGCTTACTGTCCTGGTACCTTTTCCCAGGGAGGTATCTTCAACTGTCTGGAATTGTGGGCTGTGAAACGGCAGTTTCCCTGACCCACACATGGCAGGCAGGGTCGAGCTTTGTGCCCAGGGAAATGGTGGCAGCCTTGGGCTCTCAGGTGCCAATTATGGGGCTCCATTAACCCTAGAAAACCCAGAATGCCTTTTTGTCCTGACACCTTTTCCGTGTTAGGAATCTTCGTGTGTCTGGAATTCTAGGCTGAAAAACGGCACATTCCCGGACTCAAAAGTGGTAAGCAATGTCCAGATTTGTGCCCAGGGAAAAGGTGGCAGCGTTGGGCACTCAGGTGTCAATGATGGGGCCCCATTAACCCTGGAAAAGGAACAATCCCTTTCTGTCCCGACACCTTCAAATGATGGGGCCCCATTAACCTTAGAAAAGTATCAATGCCTTTCTATCGTGACATATTTTCCTCTGGAGGAATCTTCGTCCATCTGGAATTCTGAGCTGAAAAACCGCATCTTCCCAAACCCGCACATGGCAGGCAATATCTAGCTTTGCGCCCATGGAATAAGTGGCAGCCTTGGGCTCTCAGGTACCAATGATGGGGCCACATAAACCGTAGATAAGGGACAATCGCTTTCTGTACAGGCACGTTTTCCGTGGGCGGAATCTTCGTCCATCTGGAATTCTGGGCTGAAAAACGGCACTTCCCCGGACCCGCAAGTGGAACGCGCCGTCGACATTTGCGACCAGGGAAAAGGTGGCAGCCCTGGGCTCTCAGCTGCCAATTTTGGGGCCCCATTAACCCTAGAAGAGGCACAATGGCTTTCTGTCCTGGCACCTTTTCCCAGGGAGAAATCTTTGCTGGCCTGGAATTCTGGGATGAGAAACGGCACATTCCCGGACTTGCAAGTGGCACGCGCCGTCGACATTTGCGCCCAGGGAAAAGGTGGCAGCCTTGGTCTCTCAGGTGCCAATGACGGGCCCCATTAACCCTAGAAAAAGAACAATGGCTTTCTGTCCTGGCACCTTTTCCCAGGGAGGAATCTTCATTGGTCTGGAATTCTGGGCTGAAAACGGCTCTTTCCCTTACCCGCATGTGGCACGCACCGTCAAGCTTTGCGCCCAGGGAAAAGGTGGCAGCCCTGGGCTCTCAGCTGCCAATTTTGGGGCCCCATTACCCCTAGAAAAGGCACAATTGCTTTCTGTCCTGACACCTTTTCCCAGAGAGGAATCGACTTCCGTCTGGAATTCTGGGCTGAAAAATGGCCCTTTCCCGGACCCGCACAGGGTATGCACCGTCGAGCTTTGCACCCAGGGAAAAGGTGGCAGCCTTGGGCTCTCAGGTGCCAATGATGGGGCCCAATTAGCATTACAAAATACACAATGGCTTTGTCTCCTGGTACCTTTTCCCTGGGAGGAATCTTCATAGGTCTGGAATTCTGGGCTGAAAAATGGCACTTTCCCGGACCCGCACGTGGAACGCTCCGTCGAGCTTTGCGCCCAGGGAAAAGGTGGCAGCCTTGGGCTCTCAGGTGTCAATTTTGGGGCCCCATTAACCCTAGAAAAGGCACAATTGCTTTCTGCCCTGGCACCTTTTCCCTGGGACAAATCTTCATCGGCCTCGAATTCTGGGATGAGAAACAGCACATTCCTGAACCCGCAAGTGGCAGGCATCGTCAAGCTTTGCGCTCAGGGAAAAGGTTGCAGCCTTCGGCTCTCAGGTGTCAATGATGGAGCGCCTTTAACCCTAGGAAAGGAACAATCGCTTTCTGTCCTGACACCTTTTCCCAGGGAGGAATCTTCATCAGTCTGGAATTCTGGAATGAGAAACGGCAATTTCCCGGACCCTCACGTAGCACGCATGGTCGAGCTTTGCGCCCAGGGTATAGGAGGCAACCTTGGGCTCTCAGGTGCCAATGATGGGGCCCGATTAACCCTAGAAATGGAACAATCGCTTTCTGTCCTGGGAGCCTCTTCCCTGTGAGGAGTCTTCATCTGTCTGGAATTGAGGGCTGAAAAACGGCACTTTCCCGGACAAGAAAGTGGTACGCGCCATTGATGTTTGCGCCCACGGAAAAGGTGGCAGCCTGGAACTCTCAGGTGCCAATGATGGGGCACCATTGACCCTAGAAAAGGACAATTCGATTTCTGACCTGGCACCTTTTCCCTGGGAGGTGTCTTCGTCCGTCTGGAATTCTGGGCTGAAAAACGGCACTTCCCTGGACCCGCAAGTGGCACGCGCCGTCGATATTTGCGCCCAGGCAAAAGGTGGCAGCCTTGGGGTCTCAGGTGCCAATGATGAGGCCCCGTTAAGACTAGAAAAATAACACTTGCTTTCTGTCCTGGCACCTTTTCCCAGGGAGGAATCTTCGTCCGTCTGGAAATCTGGGTTCAGAAATGGCACTGCCCCAGACCCTCACAAGGTACACACCGTCGAGCTTTGCGCCCAGGGAAAAGGGGGCAGCCTTGGGTTCTCAGGTGCCAATGATGGTGCCCCATTACCCCTTCAAAAGGCACAATGGCTTTCTGTCCTGGCACCTTTTCCCAGTGAGGAATCTTCATCGGTTTGGAATTCTGGTCTGAGAATCGGCACTTTCCTGGACCCACAAGTGGAACGCACCATCGAGCTTTGCGCCCAGGGAAAAGGTGGTAGTCTTGGGCTCTCAGGTGCCAATGATGGGGCCCCATTACCTTCACAAAAAGCACAATGGCTTTCTGTCCTGGCACCTTTTCCCTGGGAGGAGCCTTCATTGGTCTGGAATTCTGGGCTGTAAAATGGAACTTTCTGGGACCAGCATGTGGCACTCACTGTCGTGCTTTGCGCCCAGGGAAAAGGAGGCAACCTCTGGCTCTCAGATGCCAATGACGGGCCCCCATTAACACTAGAAATGGAACAATCGCTTTCTGTCCTTGGAGCCTTTTCCCTGGGAGGAGTCGTCATCCGTCTGGAATCTTGGGCTGAACAAAGCACTCTCTCTGACCTGCACGTGGCAGGCACAATCTAGCTTTGCGCCCAGGGAAGAGGTGACAGCCTTGGGCTCTGAGGTGCCAACGATGGGTCCCCGTTAACACTAGAGAAATAACAATTGCTTTCTGTCCTGGCACCTTTTCCCTGGGAGGAATCTTCATTGGTCTGGAATTCTGGGCTGAAAACGGCTCTTTCCCTTACCCGCATGTGGCACGCACCGTCAAGCTTTGCGCCCAGGGAAAAGGTGGCAGCCCTGGGCTCTCAGCTGCCAATTTTGGGGCCCCATTACCCCTAGAAAAGGCACAATGGCTTTCTGTCCTGACACCTTTTCCCAGAGAGGAATCGACTTCAGTCTGGAATTCTGAGCTGAAAAATGGCCCTTTCCCGGACCCGCACAAGGTATGCACCGTCGAGCTTTGCACCCAGGGAAAAGGTGGCAGCCTTGGGCTCTCAGGTGCCAATGATGGGGCCCAATTAGCATTACAAAATACACAATGGCTTTGTCTCCTGGTACCTTTTCCCTGGGAGGAATCTTCATAGGTCTGGAATTCTGGGCTGAAAAATGGCACTTTCCCTTACCCGCATGTGGCACGCACCGTCGAGCTTTGCGCCCAGGGAAAAGGTGGCAGCCCTGGGCTCTCAGCTGCCAATTATGGGGCCCCATTACCCCTAGAAAAGGCACAATGGCTTTCTGTCCTGGCACCTTTTCCCAGGGAGAAATCTTCGCTGGCCTGGAATTCTGGGATGAGAAACGGCACATTCCCGGACTTGCAAGTGGCACGCGCCGTCGACATTTGCGCCCAGGGAAAAGGTGGCAGCCTTGGGCTGTCAGGAGCCAAAGATGAGGTCCCATTACCCCTAGAAAAGGCACAATGGCTTTCTGTCCTGACACCTTTTCCCAGAGAGGAATCGACTTCTGTCTGGAATTCTGGGCTGAAAAACAGCCCTTTCCCGGACCCGCACAGGGTATGCACCGTCGAGCTTTGCACCCAGGGAAAAGGTGGCAGCCTTGGGCTCTCAGGTGCCAATGATGGGGTCCAATTAGCATTACAAAATTCTTAATGGCTTTGTCTCCTGGTACCTTTTCCCTCTGAGGAATCTTCATAGGTCTGGAATTCTGGGCTGAAAAATGGCACTTTCCCGGACCCGCACGTGGAACGCTCCGTCGAGTTTTGCGCCCAGGGAAAAGATTGCAGCCTTGGGCTCTCAGGTGTCAATTTTGGGGCCTCATTAACCCTAGAAAAGGCACAATTGCTTTCTGCCCTGGCACCTTTTCCCAGGGAGGAATCTTCATCGGCCTCGAATTCTGGGATGAAAAACGGCAATTTCCCGGACCCTCACGTGGCACGCATGGTCGAGCTTTGCGCCCAGGGTATAGGAGAGAACCTTGGGCTCTCAGGTGCCAATGATGGAGCCCGATTAACCCTAGAAATGGAACAATCGCTTTCTTTCCTGGGAGCCTCTTCCCTGTGAGGAGTCTTCATCCGTCTGGAATTCAGGGCTGAAAAACGGCACTTTCCCAGACAAGAAAGTGGTATGTGCCGTTGATGTTTGCGCCCACGGAAAAGGTGGCAGTCTTGAACTCTGAGGTGCCAATGATGGGGCAATATTGACCCTAGAAAAGGACAATTCGATTTCTGACCTGGCACCTTTTTCCTGGGAGGTGTCTTCGTCCGTCTGGAATTCTGGGCTGAAAAATGGCACCTCCCTGGACCCGCAAGTGGGACGCGCCGTCGACATTTGCGCCCAGGCAAAAGGTGGCAGCCTTGGGCTCTCAGGTGCCAATGATGGGGCCCCGTTAACACTAGAAAAATAACACTTGCTTTCTGTCCTGGCACCTTTCCCCAGGGAGGAATCTTCGTCCGTCTGCAAATATGGGTTCAAAAATGGCACTGCCCCAAACCCGCACAAGGTACACACCGTCGAGCTTTGCGCCCAGGGAAAAGGGGGCAGCCTTGGGCTCTCAGGTGCCAATGATGGGGCCCCATTACCCCTACAAAAGGCACAATGGCTTTCTGTCCTGGCACCTTTTCCCAGGGAGGAATCTTCATCGGTTTGGAATTCTGCTCTGAGAATCGGCACTTTCCTGGACCCGCAAGTGGAACGCACCATCGAGCTTTGCGTCCAGGGAAAAGGTGGCAGTCTTGGGTTCTCAGGTGCCAATGATGGGACCCCATTACCTTTACAAAAAGCACAATGGCTTTCTGTCCTGGCACCTTTTCCCTGGGAGGAGTCTTCATTGGTCTGGAATTCTGGGCTCTAAAATGGCACATTCTGGGACCAGCACGTGGCACGCACTGTCGTGCTTTGCGCTCAGGGAAAAGGAGGCAACCTCTGGCTCTCAGATGCCAATGACGGGCCCCCATTAACACTAGAAATGGAACAATCGCTTTCTGTCCTTGGAGCCCTTTCCCTGGGAGGAGTCGTCATCCGTCTGGAATCCTGGGCTGAACAAAGCACTTTCTCTGACCTGCACGTGGCACGCACCGTCGAGCTTTGCGCCCAGGGAAAAGGTGGCAGCCTTGGGCTTTCAGGTGCCAAAGATGAGGTCCCATTACCCCTAGAAAAGGCACAATGGCTTTCTGTCCTGACACCTTTTCCCCGAGAGGAATCGACTTTCGTCTGGAATTCTGGGCTGAAAAACGGCCCTTTCCCGGACCCACACAGGGTATGCACCGCCGAGATTTGCACCCAGGGAAAAGGTGGCAGCCTTGGGCTCTCAGGTGCCAATGATGGGGCCCAATTAGCATTACAAAATACACAATGGCTTTGTCTCCTGGTACCTTTTCCCAGGGAGGAATCTTCATCAGTCTGGAATTCATGGCTGAAAAATGGCACTTTCCCGGACCCGCACGTGGAACGCTCCGTCGAGCTTTGCGCCCAGGGAAAAGGTGGCAGTCTTGGGCTCTCAGGTGCCAATGATGGGGCCCCATTACCTTTACAAAAAGCACAATGGCTTTCTGTCCTGGGAGCCTTTTCCCTGGGAGGAGTCGTCATCCGTCTGGAATCCTGGGCTGAACAAAGCACTTTCTCTGACCTGCACGTGGAAGGCACCATCTAGCTTTGCGCCCAGGGTAAAGGTGGCAGCCTTGGGCTCTCAGGTCCCAACAATGGGTCCCCGTTAACACTAGATAAATAACAATCGCTTTCTGTCCTGGCACCTTTTCCCTGGGAGGAATTTTTGTCCGTCTGGAATTCTGGGCTGAAAAACGGCACTTCCCCGGACCTGCAAGTGGAACGCACCTTCGAGCTTTGTGCCCAGGCAAAAGGTGGCAGCCTTGGGCTCTCAGGTGCCAATGATGGGGCCCCATTACCCCTAGAAAAAGAAGAATCGCTTTCTGTCCTAGCACCTTTTCCCTGGGAGGAATCTTCATTGGTCTGGAATTCTGGGCTGAAAACGGCTCTTTCCCTTACCCGCATGTGGCACGCACCGTCGAGCTTTGCGCCCAGGGAAAAGGTGGCAGCCCTGGGCTCTCAGCTGCCAATTTTGGGGCCCCATTAACCCTAGAAAAGGCACAGTGGCTTTCTGTCCTGGCACCTTTTCCCAGGGAGAAATCTTCGCTGGCCTGGAGTTCTGGGTGAGAAACGGCACATTCCCGGACTTGCAAGTGGCACGCGCCGTCGACAATTGCGCCCAGGGAAAAGGTGGCAGCCTTGGGCTCTCAGATGTCAATTTTGGGGCCTCATTAAGCCTAGAAAAGGCACAATTGCTTTCTGCCCTGGCACCTTTTCCCTGGGAGAAATCTTCATCGGCCACGGTTTCTGGGACGAGAAACAGCACATTCCTGGACCCGCAAGTGGCACGCACCGTCGAGCTTTGCGCTCAGGGAAATGGTTGCAGCCTTCGGCTCTCAGGTGTCAATGATGGAGCCCCATTAACCCTAGAAAAGGAACAATTGCTTTCTGTCCTGACACCTTTTCCCAGGGAGGAATCTTCATCGGTCTGGAATTCTGGAATGAGAAACGGCAATTTCCCGCACCCTCACGTAGCACGCATGGTCGAGCTTTGCGCCCAGGGTATAGGAGGCAACCTTGGGCTCTCAGGTGCCAATGATGGAGCCCGATTAACCCTAGAAATGGAACAATCACTTTCTTTCCTGGGAGCCTCTTCCCTGTGAGGAGTCTTCATCCATCTGGAATTCAGGGCTGAAAAACAGCACTTTCCCGGACAAGAAAGTGGTACGTGCCGTTGATGTTTGCGGCCACGGAAAAGGTGGCAGCCTTGAAGTCTCAGGTGCCAATGATGGGGCACCATTGACCCTAGAAAAGGACAATTCGATTTCTGACCTGGCAACTTTTCCCTGGGAGGTGTCTTCGTCCGTCTGGAATTCTGGGCTGAAAAATGGCACTTCCCCGGACCCGCAAGTGGCACGCGCCGTCGACATTTGCGCCCAGGCAAAAGGTGGCAGCCCTGGGCTTTCAGGTGCCAATGTGGGGCCCCGTTAACACTAGAAAAATAACACTTGCTTTCTGTCCTGGCACCTTTCCCCAGGGAGGAATCTTCGTCCGTCTGGAAATCTGGGTTCAAAAATGGCACTGCCCCAAACCTGCACAAGGTACACACCGTCGAGCTTTGCGCCCAGGGAAAAGGGGGCAGCCTTGGGCTCTCAGGTGCCAATGATGGTGCCCCATTACCCCTACAAAAGGCACAATGGCTTTCTGTCCTGGCACCTTTTCCCAGGGAGGAATCTTCATCGGTTTGGAATTCTGGTCTGAGAATCGGCACTTTCCTGGACCCGCAAGTGGAACGCACCATCGAGCTTTGCGTCCAGGGAAAAGGTGGCAGTCTTGGGTTCTCAGGTGCCAATGATGGGACCCCATTACCTTTACAAAAAGCACAATGGCTTTCTGTCCTGGCACCTTTTCCCTGGGAGGAGTCTTCATTGGTCTGGAATTCTGGGCTCTAAAATGGCACTTTCTGGGACCAGCACGTGGCACGCACTGTCGTGCTTTGCGCTCAGGGAAAAGGAGGCAACCTCTGGCTCTCAGATGCCAATGACGGGCCCCCATTAACACTAGAAATGGAACAATCGCTTTCTGTCCTGGGAGCCCTTTCCCTGGGAGGAGTCGTCATCCGTCTGGAATCCTGGGCTGAACAAAGCACTTTCTCTGGCCTGCACGTGGCACGCACCGTCGAGCTTTGCGCCCAGGGAAAAGGTGGCAGCCCTGGGCTCTCAGCTGCCAATTTTGGGGCCCCATGAACCCTAGAAAAGGCACAATCGCTTTCTGTCCTGGCACCTTTTCCCAGGGAGAAATCTTTGCTGGCCTCGAATTCTAGGATGAGAAACGGCACATTCCCGGACTTGCAAGTGGCACGCGCCGTCGACATTTGCGCCCCGGGGAAAAGGTGTCAGCCTTGGGCTTTCAGTTGCCAAAGATGAGGTCCCATTACCCCTAGAAAAGGCACAATGGCTTTCTGTCCTGACACCTTTTCCCAGAGAGGAATCGACTTCCGTCTGGAATTCTGGGCTGAAAAACGGCCCTTTCCCAGACCCACACAGGGTATGCACCGTCGAGCTTTGCACCCAGGGAAAAGGTGGCAGCCTTGGGCTCTCAGGTGCCAATGATGGGGCCCAATTAGCATTACAAAATACACAATGGCTTTGTCTCCTGGTACCTTTTCCCAGGGAGGAATCTTCATAGGTCTGGAATTCTGGGCTGAGAAATGGCACTTTCCCGGACCCGCACGTGGAACGCTCCGTCGAGCTTTGCGCCCAGGGAAAAGGTGGCAGTCTTGGGCTCTCAGGTGCCAATGATGGGGCCCCATTACCTTTACAAAAAGCACAATGGCTTTCTGTCCTGGGAGCCTTTTCCCAGGGAGGAGTCGTCATCCGTCTGGAATCCTGGGCTGAACAAAGCACTTTCTCTGACCTGCATGTGGAAGGCACCATCTAGCTTTGCGCCCAGGGTAAAGGTGGCAGCCTTGGGCTCTCAGGTCCCAACAATGGGTCCCCGTTAACACTAGATAAATAACAATCGCTTTCTGTCCTGGCACCTTTTCCCTGGGAGGAATTTTTGTCTGTCTGGAATTCTGGGCTGAAAAACGGCACTTCCCCGGACCTGCAAGTGGAATGCATAGTCGAGCTTTCTGCTCAGGCAAAAGGTGGCAGCCTTGGGCTCTCAGGTGCCAATGATGGGGCCCCATTACCCCTAGAAAATGAGCAATCGCTTTCCGTCCTGGCACCTTTTCCCTTGGAGGAATCTTCATTGGTCTGGAATTCTGGGCTGAAAACGGCTCTTTCCCTTACCCGCATGTGGCACGCACCGTCGAGCTTTGCGCCCAGGGAAAAGGTGGCAGCCCTGGGCTCTCAGCTGCCAATTTTGGGGCCCCATTAACCTTAGAAAAGGCACAGTGGCTTTCTGTCCTGGCACCTTTTCCCAGGGAGAAATCTTCGCTGGCCTGGAGTTCTGGGTGAGAAACGGCACATTCCCGGACTTGCAAGTGGCACGCGCCGTCGACAATTGCGCCCAGGAAAAAGGTGGCAGCCTTGGGCTCTCAGATGTCAATTTTGGGGCCTCATTAAGCCTAGAAAAGGCACAATTGCTTTCTGCCCTGGCACCTTTTCCCTGGGAGAAATCTTCATCGGCCACGGTTTCTGGGACGAGAAACAGCACATTCCTGGACCCGCAAGTGCCACGCACTGTCGAGCTTTGCGCTCAGGGAAATGGTTGCAGCCCTCGGCTCTCAGGTGTCAATGATGGAGCCCCATTAACCTTAGAAAAGGAACAATTGCTTTCTGTCCTGACACCTTTTCCCAGGGAGGAATCTTCATCGGTCTGGAATTTTGGAATGAGAAACGGCAATTTCCCGCACCCTCACGTAGCACGCATGGTCGAGCTTTGCGCCCAGGGTATAGGAGGCAACCTTGGGCTCTCAGGTGTCAATGATGGAGCCCGATTATCCCAAAAAATGGAACAATTGCTTTCTTTCCTGGGAGCCTCTTCCCTGTGAGGAGTCTTCATCCATCTGGAATTCAGGGCTGAAAAACGGCACTTTCCCGGACAAGAAAGTGGTACGTGCTGTTGATGTGTGCGCCCACGGAAAAGGTGGCAGCCTTGAAGTCTCAGGTGCCAATGATGGGGCACCATTGACCCTAGAAAAGGACAATTCGATTTCTGACCTGGCACCTTTTCCCTGGGAGGTGTCTTCGTCCGTCTGGAATTCTGGGCTTAAAAATGGCACTTCCCTGGCCTTGCAAGTGGCACGCGCCGTCGACATTTTCGCCCAGGCAAAAGGTGGCAGCCTTGGGATATCAGGTGCCAATGTGGGGCCCCGTTAACACTAGAAAAATAACACTTGCTTTCTGTCCTGGCACCTTTTCCCAGGGAGGAATCTTCGTCCGTCTGGAAATCTGGGTTCAAAAATGGCACTGCCCCAAACCCGCACAAGGTACATACCGTCGAGCTTTGCGCCCAGGGAAAAGGGGGCAACCTTGGGCTCTCAGGTGCCAATGATGTTGCCCCATTACCCCTACAAAAGGCACAATGGCTTTCTGTCCTGGCACCTTTTCCCAGTGAGGAATCTTCATCGGTTTGGAATTCTGGTCTGAGAATGGGCACTTTCCTGGACCCGCAAGTGGAACGCACCATCGAGCTTTGCGTCCAGGGAAAAGGTGGCAGTCTTGGGTTCTCAGGTGCCAATGATGGGGCCCCATTACCTTTACAAAAAGCACAATGGCTTTCTGTCCTGGCACCTTTTCCCTGGGAGGAGTCGTCATCCGTCTGGAATCCTGGGCTGAACAAAGCACTTTCTCTGACCTGCACGTGGCAGGCACCATCTAGCTTTGCGCCCAGGGTAAAGGTGGCAGCCTTGGGCTCTCAGGTCCCAACAATGGGTCCCTGTTAACACTCGATAAATAACAATCGCTTTCTGTCCTGGCACCTTTTCCCAGGGAGGAATTTTCGTCCGTCTGGAATTCTGGGCTGAAAAACGGCACTTCCCCGGACCTGCAAGTGGAACGCACCGTCAAGCTTTGTGCCCAGGCAAAAGGTGGCAGCCTTGGACTCTCAAGTGCCAATGATGGGGCCCCATTACCCCTAGAAAAAGAAGAATCGCTTTCTGTCCTGGCACCTTTTCCCTGGGAGGAATCTTCATTGGTCTGGAATTCTGGGCTGAAAACGGCTCTTTCCCTTACCCGCATGTGGCACGCACCGTCGAGCTTTGCGCCCAAGGAAAATCTGGCAGCCCTGGGCTCTCAGCTGCCAATTTTGGGGCCCCATTAACCCTAGAAAAGGCACAGTGGCTTTCTGTCCTGGCACCTTTTCCCAGGGAGAAATCTTCGCTGGCCTGGAATTCTGGGATGAGAAACGGCACATTCCCGGACTTGCAAGTGGTACGCGCCATCGACATTTGCGCCCCGGAGAAAAGGTGGCAGCCTTGGGCTCTCAGCTGCCAAAGATGAGGTCCCATTACACCTAGAAAAGGCACAATGGCTTTCTGTCCTGACACCTTTTCCCAGAGAGGAATCGACTTCCGTCTGGAATTCTGGGCTGAAAAACGGCCCTTTCCCGGACCCGCACAGGGTATGCACCGTCGAGCTTTGCACCCAGGGAAAAGGTGGCAGCCTTGGGCTCTCAGGTGCCAATGATGGGGCCCCATTACCCCTAGAAAAAGAAGAATCGCTTTCTGTCCTGGCACTTTTTCCCTGGGAGGAATCTTCATTGGTCTGGAATTCTGGGCTGAAAACGGCTCTTTCCCTTACCCTCATGTGGCACGCACGGTCGAGCTTTGCGCCCAGGGAAAAGGTGGCAGCCCTGGGCTCTCAGCTGCCAATTTTGGGGCCCCATTAACCCTAGAAATGGCACAATCGCTTCCTGTCCCGGCACCTTTTCCCAGGGAGAAATCTTCGGTGGCCTGGAATTCTGGGATGAGAAACGGCACATTCCCGGACTTGCAAGTGGCACGCGCCGTCGACATTTGCGCCCAGGGAAAAGGTGGCAGCCTTCGGCTCTCAGGTGCCAAAAATGGGGCCCCATTACCCCTAGAAAAGGCACAATGGCTTTCTGTCCTGACACCTTTTCCCAGGGAGGAATCGACTTCCGTCTGGAATTCTGGGCTGAAAAACGTCCCTTTCAGGACCCGCACAGGGTATGCACCGTCGAGCTTTGCGCCCAGGGAAAAGGTGGCAGCCTTGGGCTCTCAGGTGTCAATAGTCAATAGTGCGTTCCACTTGCGGGTCCAGGAAAGTGCCGATTCTCAGACCAGAATTCCAAACCGATGAAGATTCCTCCCTGGGAAAAGGTGCCAGGACAGAAAGCCATTGTGCCTTTTGTAGGGGTAATGGGGCACCATCATTGGCACCTGAGAGCCAAAGGCTGCCCCCTTTTCCCTGGGCGCAAAGCTTGACGGTGCGTACCTCGTGCGGGTTTGGGGCAGTGCCATTTTTGAACCCAGATTTCCAGACATACAAAGATTCCTCCCAGGGAAAAGGTGCCAGGACAGAAAGCAAGTGTTATTTTTCTAGTGTTAACGGGGCCCCATCATTGGCACCTGAGAGCCCAAGGCTGCCACCTTTTGCCTAGACGCAAATGTCGACGGCGCGTGCCACTTGCGGGTCCGGGGAAGTGCCATTTTTAAGCCCAGAATTCCAGATGGACGAAGACACCTCCCAGGGAAAAGGTGCCAGGTCAGAAATCGAATTGTCCTTTTCTAGGGTCAATGGTGCCCCATCATTGGCACCTCAGAGTTCAAGGTTGCCACCTTTTCCATGGGCGCAAATATCAACAGCACGTACCACTTTCTTGTCCGGGAAAGTGCCGTTTTTCAGCCCTGAATTCCAGACGGATGAAGACTCCTCACAGGGAAGAGGCTCCCAGGAAAGAAAGCGATTGTTCCATTTCTAGGCTTAATCGGGACCCATCATTGGCACCTGAGAGTTCAAGGTTGCCTCCTATACCCTGGGCGCAAAGCTCGACCATGCGTGCTACGTGAGGGTCCGGGAAATTGCCGTTTCTCATTCCAGAATTCCAGACCGATGAAGACTCCTCTCTGGGAAAAGGTGTCAGGACAGAAAGCAATTGTTCCTTTTCTAGGGTTAATGGGGCTCCATCATTGACACCTTAGAGCAGAAGCCTGCAACCTTTTCCCTGAGCGCAAAGCTCGACGGTGCATGCCACTTGCGGGTCCAGGAATGTGCTGTTTCTCATCCCAGAATTCCAGGCGGATGAAGATTTCTGCCTGGGAAAAGGTGCCAGGACAGAAAGCAATTGTGCCTTTTCTAGGGTTAATGGGGCCCCAAAATTGACACCTGAGAGCCCAAGGCTGCCTCCTTTTCCCTGGGCGCAAAGCTCTGCGGCGCGTGCCACTTGCAAGTCCGGGAATGTGCCGTTTCTCATCCCAAAATTTCAGGCCAGCGAAGATTTCTCCCTGGGAAAAGGTGCCAGGACAGAAAGCAATTGTGCCTTTTTTAGGGTTAATGGGGCCCCAAAATTGGCACCTGAGAGCCCAGGTCTGCCACCTTTTTCCTGGGCGCAATGCTCGACCGTGCGTTCAACTTGCGGGTCCAGGGAAGTGCCATTTTTCAGCCCAGAATTCCATATGGAGGAAAATTCCTCCCAGGAAAAACGTGCCAGGACAGAAAGCGATTGTTTTTTATCTAGTGTTAACGGGGACCCATCATTGGCACCTGAGAGCCCAAGGCTGCCACCTTTTCCCTGGGTGCAAAGCTAGATGGTGCCTGCCATGTGCAGGTCAGAGAAAGTGCTTTATTCAGCCTGGAATTCCAGACGGATGACGACTCCTCGCAGGGAAAAGGCTTCCGCGACAGAAAGCGATTGTTCCATTTCTTGTGTTAATGGGGGCCCGTCATTGGCATCTGAGAGCCAGAGGTTGCCTCCTTTTCCCTGGGCGCAAAGCTCGACAGTGCATGCCACGTGCTAGTCCCAGAAAGTGCCATTTTACAGCCCAGAATTCAAGACCAATGAAGACTCCTCCCAGGGAAAAGGTGCCAGGACAGAAAGCCTTTGTGCCTTTTTGTAAAGGTAATGGGGCCCCATCATTGGCACCTGAGAGCCCAAGACTGCCACCTTTTCCCTGGATGCAAAGCTCGATGGTGCGTTCCACTTGCGGGTCCAGGAAAGTGCCGATTCTCAGACCAGAATTCCAAACCGATGAAGATTCCTCCCTGGGAAAAGGTGCCAGGACAGAAAGACATTCTGCCTTTTGTAGGGGAAATGGGGCACCATCATTGGCACCTGAGAGCCCAAGGTTGCCCCCTTTTCCCTGGGCGCAAAGCTCGACAGTGTGTACCTTGTGTGGGTTTGGGGTAGTGCCATTTTTGAACCCAGATTTCCAGACGGACGAAGATTCCTCCCTGAGAAAGGGTGCCAGGACAGAAAGCAAGTGTTATTTTTCTAGTGTTAACAAGGCTCCATCACTGGCACCTGAGAGCCCAAGGCTGCCACCTTTTGCCTGGGCGCAAATGTCGACGGCGCGTGCCACTTGCGGGTCCGGGGAAGTGCCATTTTTCAGCCCAGAATTCCAGACGGACGAAGACACTACCCAGGGAAAAGGTGCAAGGTCAGAAATCGAATTGTCCTTTTCTAGGGTCAATGGTGCCCCATCATTGGCACCTCAGAGTTCAAGGCTGCCACCTTTTCCGTGGGCGCAAACATCAACGGCGCGTACCACTTTCTTGTCCGGGAAAGTGCCGTTTTTCAGCCCTCAATTCCAGACGGATGAAGACTCCTTACAGGGAAGAGGCTCCCAGGACAGAAAGCAATTGTTCCATTTCTAGGCTTAATCGGGCTCCATCAATGACACCTGAGAGGCCAAGGTTGCCTCCTATACCCTGGGCGCAAAGCTCGACCATGCGTGCTACGTGAGGGTCCGGGAAATTGCCGTTTCTCATTCCAGAATTCCAGACCGATGAAGATTCCTCCCTGGGAAAAGGTGTCAGGACAGAAAGCAATTGTTCCTTTTCTAGGGTTAGTGGAGCTCCATCATTGACACCTGAGAGCCGAAGGCTGCAATCTTTTCCCTGAGCGCAAAGCTCGACCGTGCGTGCCACTTGCGGGTCCAGGAATGTGCTGTTTCTCATCCCAGAATTGGAGGCCGATGAAGATTTCTCCCAGGGAAGATGTGCCAGGGCAGAAAGCAATTGTGCCTTTTCTAGGGTTAATGGGGCCCCAAAATTGACACCTGAGAGCCCAAGGCTGCCACCTTTTCCCTGGGCACAAAGCTCGACGGAGAGTTCCACGTGCGGGTCCGGGAAAGTGCCATTTTTCAGCCCAGAATTCCAGACCTATGAAGATTCCTCAGAGGGAAAAGGTACCAGGAGACAAAGCCATTGTGTATTTTGTAATGCTAATTGGGCCCCATCATTGGCAGCTGAGAGCCCAAGGCTGCCACCTTTTCCCTGGGTGCAAAGCTCGACGGTGCATACCACTTGCGGGTCCGGGAAAGGGCCAGTTTTCAGCCCAGAATTCCAGACGGAAGTCGATTCCTCCCTGGGAAAAGGTCCCAGGACAGAAAGCCATTGTGCCTTTTGTAGGGGTAATGGGGCCCCATCATTGGCACCGGAGAGCCCAAGGCTGCCACCTTTTCCCTAGGCGGAAATGTCGACGGCGCGTACCCCTTGCAAGTCCGGGAATGTGCCGTTTCTCATCCCAGAATTCCACGCCAACGAAGATTTCTCCCTGGGAAAAGGTGCCAGGACAGAAAGCGATTGTGCCTTTTCTAGGGTTAAAGAAGCCCCAAAATTGGCAGCTGAGAGCCCAGGGCTGCCACCTTTTCCCTGGGCACAAAGCTCGACAGTGCGTGCCACATGCGGGTAAGGTAAAGAGCTAACTTCAGCCCAGAATTCCAGACGGACGAAAATTCCTCCCAGTGAGAAGGTGCCAGGACAGAAAGCAAGTGTTATTTTTCTATTGTTAACGGGGTTCCATCATTGGCACCTGAGAGCCCAAGGCTGCCACCTTTTTCCTGGGCGCAAAGCTAGATGGTGCCAGTCACGTGCAGGTCAGAGAAAGTGCTTTGTTCAGCCCAGAAATCCAGACGGATGACGACTCCTCCCAGGGAAAGGGCTCCCAGGACAGAAAGCGATTGTTCCATTTCTAGTGTTAATGGGGGCCCGTCATTGGCATCTGAGAGCCAGAGGTTGCCTCCTTTTCCCTGGGCGCAAAGCACGACAGTGCGTGCCACGTGCTGGTCCCAGAAAGTGCCATTTTACAGCCCAGAATTCCAGACCAATGAAGACTCCTCCCAGGGAAAAGGTGATAGGACAGAAAGCCATTGTGCTTTTTGTAAAGGTAATGGGGCCCCATCATTGGCACCTGAGAGCCCAAGACTGGCACCTTTTCCCTGGACGCAAAGCTCGATGGTGCGTTCCACTTGCGGGTCCAGGAAAGTGCCGATTCTCAGACCAGAATTCCAAGCCGATGAAGATTCCTCCCTGGGAAAAGGTGCCAGGACAGAAAGCCATTGTGCCTTTTCTAGGGGTAATGGGGCACCATCATTGGCACCTGAGAGCCCAAGGCTGCCCCCTTTTCCCTGGGCGCAAAACTCGACGGTATGTACCTTGTGCGGGTTTGGGGCAGTGCCATTTTTGAACCCAGATTTCCAGACGGACGAAGATTCCTCCCTTGGAAAAGGTGCCAGGAGAGAAAGCAAGTGTTATTTTTCTAGTGTTAACAGGGCCCCATCATTGCCACCTGAGAGCCCAAGGTTGCCACCTTTTGCCTTGGCGCAAATGTCGATGGCGCGTGCCACTTGCGGGTCCGGGAAAGTGCCTTTTTTCAGCCCAGAATTCCAGACGGACGAAGACACCTCCCAAGGAAAAGGTGCCAGGTCAGAAATCGAATTGTCCTTTTCTAGGGTCAATGGTGCCCCATCATTGGCACCTGAGACTTCAAGGCTGCCACCTTTTCCGTGGGCGCAAACATCAACGGCGCGTACCACTTTCTTGTCCGGGAAAGTGCCGTTTTTCAGCCCTCAATTCCAGACGGATGAAGACTCCTCACAGGGAAGAGGCTCCCAAGACAGAAAGCGATTGTTCCATTTCTAGGCTTAATCGGGCTCCATCATTGACACCTGAGAGGCCAAGGTTGCCTCCTATACCCTGGGCGCAAAGCTCGACCATGCGTGCTACATGAGGGTCCGGGAAATTGCCGTTTCTCATTCCAGAATTCCAGACCGATGAAGATTCCTCCCTGGGAAAAGGTGTCAGGACAGAAAGCGATTGTTCCTTTTCTAGGGTTAGTGGGGCTCCATCATTGACACCTGAGAGCCGAAGGCTGCAATCTTTTCCCTGAGCGCAAAGCTCGACCGTGCGTGCCACTTGCGGGTCCAGGAATGTGCTGTTTCTCATCCCAGAATTGGAGGCCGATGAAGATTTCTCCCAGGGAAAATGTGCCCGGACAGAAAGCGATTGTGCCTTTTCGAGGGTTAATGGGGTCCCAAAATTGGCAGCTGAGAGCCCAGGGCTGCCACCTTTTCCCTGGGCACAAAGCTCGACGGTGCGTGCCACATGCGGGTAAGGCAAAGAGCTAATTTCAGCCCAGAATTCCAGACCAATGAAGATTCCTCCCAGGGAAAAGGTGCCAGGACAGAAAGCCATTGTTCTTTTTCTAGGGGTAATGGGGCCCCATCATTGGCACCTGAGAGCCCAAGGCTGCCACCTTTTCCCTGGGCACAAAGCTCGACGGTGCGTTCCACTTGCAGGTCCGGGGAAGTGCCGTTTTTCAGCCCAGAATTCCAGACGGACGAAAATTCCTCCCTGGGAAAAGGTGCCAGGACAGAAAGCGGTTGTTATTTATCTAGTGTTAACGGGGTTCCATCGTTGGCACCTGAGAGCCCAAGGCTGCCACCTTTTCCCTGGGCGCAAAGCTAGATGGTGCCAGCCCCGTGCAGGTCAGAGAAAGTGCTTTGTTCAGCCCAGAATTCCAGACGGATGACGACTCCTCCCAGGGAAAGGGCTCCCAGGACAGAAAGCGATTGTTCCATTTCTAGTGTTAATGGGGGCCCGTCATTGGCATCTGAGAGCCAGAGGTTGCCTCCTTTTCCCTGGGCGCAAAGCACGACAGTGCGTGCCACGTGCTGGTCCCAGAAAGTGCCATTTTACAGCCCAGAATTCCAGACCAATGAAGACTCCTCCCAGGGAAAAGGTGATAGGACAGAAAGCCATTGTGCTTTTTGTAAAGGTAATGGGGCCCCATCATTGGCACCTGAGAGCCCAAGACTGCCACCTTTTCCCTGGACGCAAAGCTCGATGGTGCGTTCCACTTGCGGGTCCAGGAAAGTGCCGATTCTCAGACCAGAATTCCAAGCCGATGAAGATTCCTCCCTGGGAAAAGGTGCCAGGACAGAAAGCCATTGTGCCTTTTCTAGGGGTAATGGGGCACCATCAATGGCAGCTGAGAGCCCAAGGCTGCCCCCTTTTCCCTGGGCGCAAAACTCGACAGTGTGTACCTTGTGCGGGTTTGGGGCAGTGCCATTTTTGAACCCAGATTTCCAGACGGACGAAGATTCCTCCCTGGGAAAAGGTGCCAGGACAGAAAGCAAGTGTTATTTTTCTAGTGTTAACAGGGCCCCATCATTGGCACCTGAGAGCCCAAGGTTGCCACCTTTTGCCTTGGCGCAAATGTCGATGGCGCGTGCCACTTGCGAGTCCGGGGAAGTGCCTTTTTTCAGCCCAGAATTCCAGACGGACGAAGACACCTCCCAGGGAAAAGTTTCCAGGTCAGAAATCGAATTGTCCTTTTCTAGGGTCAATGGTGCCCCATCATTGGCACCTGAGACTTCAAGGCTGCCACCTTTTCCGTGGGCGCAAACATCAACAGCGCGTACCACTTTCTTGTCCGGGAAAGTGCCGTTTTTCAGCCCTCAATTCCAGACGGATGAAGACTCCTCACAGGGAAGAGGCTCCCAGGACAGAAAGCGATTCTTCCATTTCTAGGCTTAATCGGGCTCCATCATTGACACCTGAGAGCCCAAGGTTGCCTCCTATACCCTGGGCGCAAATCTTGACCATACGTGCTACATGAGGGTGCGGGAAATTGCCGTTTCTCATTCCAGAATTCCAGACCGATGAAGATTCCTCCCTGGGAAAAGGTGTCAGGACAGAAAGCGATTGTTCCTTTTCTAGGGTTAGTGGGGCTCCATCATTGACACCTGAGAGCCGAAGGCTGCAATCTTTTCCCTGAGCGCAAAGCTCGACCGTGCGTGCCACTTGCGGGTCCAGGAATGTGCTGTTTCTCATCCCAGAATTGGAGGCCGATGAAGACTTCTCCCAGGGAAAAGGTGCCAGGGCAGAAAGCAATTGTGCCTTTTCTAGGGTTAATGGGGCCCCAAAATTGACACCTGAGAGCCCAAGGCTGCCACCTTTTGCCTGGGCGCAAAGCTCGACGGTGTATACCACTAGCGGGTCCGGGAAAGGGCCGTTTTTCAGCCCAGAATTCCAGATGGAAGTCGATTCCTCTCTGGGAAAAAGGTGTCAGGACAGAAAGCCATTGTGCGTTTTGTAGGGGTAATGGGGCCCCATCTTTGGCACCTGAGAGCCCAAGGCTGCCACCTTTTCCCTGGGCGCAAATGTCGACGGCGCGTGCCACTTGCAAGTCCGGGAATGTGCCGTTTCCCATCCCAGAATTCCAGGCCAGCGAAGATTTCTCCCTGGGAAAAGGTGCCAGGACAGAAAGCGATTGTGCCTTTTCGAGGGTTAATGGGGCCCCAAAATTGGCAGCTGAGAGCCCAGGGCTGCAACCTTTTCCCTGGGCGCAAAGCTCGTCGATGCCTGCCACATGCGGGTAAGGGAAAGAGCCGTTTTCAGCCCAGAATTCCAGACCAATGAAGATTCCTCCCAGGGAAAAGGTGCCAGGACAGAAAGCAATTGTGCCTTTTGTAGGGGTAATGGGGCCCCATCATTGGCACCTGAGAGCCCAAAGCTGTCACCTTTTGCCTGGGCACAAAGCTCGATGGTGCGTTCCACTTGCAGGTCCGGGGAAGTGCCGTTTTTCAGCCCAGAATTCCAGACGGACGAAAATTCCTCCCTGGGAAAAGGTGCCAGGACAGAAAGCAATTTTTATTTATCTAGTGTTAACGGGGACCCATCGTTGACACCTGAGAGCCCAAGGCTGCCACCTTTTCCCTGGGTGCAAAGCTAGATGGTGCCTGCCACGTGCAGGTCAGAGAAAGACCTTTGTTCAGCCCAGGATTCTAGACAGATGACGAATCCTCCCAGGGAAAGGGCTCCCAGGACAGAAAGCGATTGTTCCATTTCTAGTGTTAATGGGGGCCCGTCATTGGCATCTGAGAGCCAGAGGTTGCCTCCTTTTCCCTGGGCTCAAAGCACGACAGTGCGTGCCACGTGCTGGTCCCAGAAAGTGCCATTTTACAGCCCAGAATTCCAGACCAATGAAGACTCCTCCCAGGGAAAAGGTGCCAGGACAGAAAGCCATTGTGCTTTTTGTAAAGGTAATGGGGCCCCATCATTGGCACCTGAGAGCCCAAGACTGCCACCTTTTCCCTGGACGCAAAGCTTGATGGTGCGTTCCACGTGCGGGTCCGGGAAAGTGCCATTTCTCAGCCCAGAATTCCAGACCTATGAAGATTCCTCAGAGGGAAAAGGTGCCAGGAGACAAAGCCATTGTGTATTTTGTAATGCTAATTGGGCCCCATCATTGGCAGCTGAGAGCCCAAGGCTGCCCCCTTTTCCCTGGGTGCAAAGCTCGACGGTGCATACCACTTGCGGGTCCGGGAAAGGGCCGTTTTTCAGCCCAGAATTCCAGACGGAAGTCGATTCCTCCCTGGGAAAAGGTGCCAGGACAGAAAGCCATTGTGCCTTTTGTAGGGGTAATGGGGCCCCATCATTGGCACCGGAGAGCCCAAGGCTGCCACCTTTTCCCAGGGCGCAAATGTCGACGGCGCGTGCCCTTTGCAAGTCCGGGAATGTACCGTTTCTCATCCCAGAATTCCACGCCAACGAAGATTTCTCCCTGGGAAAAGGTGCCAGGACAGAAAGCGATTGTGCCTTTTGTAGGGTTAAAGAAACCCCAAAATTGGCAGCTGAGAGCCCAGGGCTGCCACCTTTTCCCTGGGCGCAAATCTCGACGGTGCGTGCCACATGCGGGTAAGGCAAAGAGCTAATTTCAGCCCAGAATTCCAGACCAATGAAGATTCCTCCCAGGGAAAAGGTGCCAGGACAGAAAGCAATTGTTCTTTTTCTAGGGGTAATGGGGCCCCATCATTGGCACCTGAGAGCCCAAGGCTGCCACCTTTTGCCTGGGCACAAAGCTCGACGGTGCGTTCCACTTGCAGGTCAGGGGAAGTGCCGTTTTTCAGCCCAGAATTCCAGACGGATGAAAATTCCTCCCAGGGAAAAGGTGCTAGGACAGAAAGCGATTGTTATTTATCTAGTGTTAACGGGGTTCCATCGTTGGCACCTGAGAGCCCAAGGCTGCCACCTTTTCCCTGGGCGCAAAGCTAGATGGTGCCAGCCACGTGCATGTCAGAGAAAGTGCTTTGTTCAGCCCAGAATTCCAGACGGATGACGACTCCTCCCAGGGAAAGGGCTCCCAGGACAGAAAGCGATTGTTCCATTTCTAGTGTTAATGGGGGCCCGTCATTGGCATCTGAGAGCCAGAGGTTGCCTCCTTTTCCCTGGGCGCAAAGCACGACAGTGCGTGCCACGTGCTGGTCCCAGAAAGTGCCATTTTACAGCCCAGAATTCCAGACCAATGAAGACTCCTCCCAGGGAAAAGGTGATAGGACAGAAAGCCATTGTGCTTTTTGTAAAGGTAATGGGGCCCCATCATTGGCACCTGAGAGCCCAAGACTGCCACCTTTTCCCTGGACGCAAAGCTCGATGGTGCGTTCCACTTGCGGGTCCAGGAAAGTGCCGATTCTCAGACCAGAATTCCAAGCCGATGAAGATTCCTCCCTGGGAAAAGGTGCCAGGACAGAAAGCCATTGTGCCTTTTGTAGGGGTAATGGGGCACTCTCATTGGCACCTGAGAGCCCAAGGTTGCCACCTTTTCCCTGGGAGCAAATGTCGACGGCACGTGCCACTTGCGGGTCCGGGGAAGTGCCATTTTTCAGCCCAGAATTCCAGACGGACGAAGATACCTCCCAGGGAAAAGGTGCCAGGTCAGAAATCGAATTTTCCTTTTCTAGGGTCAATGGTGCCCCATCATTGGCACCTGAGACTTCAAGGCTGCCACCTTTTCCGTGGGCGCAAACATCAACAGGACGTACCACTTTCTTGTCCGGGAAAGTGCCGTTTTTCAGCCCTGAATTCCAGACAGATGAAGACTCCTCACAGGAAAGAGGCTCCCAGGATAGAAAGCGATTGTTCCATTTCTAGGGTTAATCGGGCCCCATCATTGGCACCTGAGAGCCCAAGGTTGCCTCCTATACCCTGGGCGCAAAGCTTGACCATGCGTGCTACATGAGAGTCCGGGAAATTGCCGTTTCTCATTCCAGAATTCCAGACAGATGAAGTTTCCTCCCTGGGAAAAGGTGTCAGGACAGAAAGCGATTGTTCCTTTTCTAGGGTTAGTGGGGCTCCATCATTGACACCTGAGAGCCGAAGGCTGCAATCTTTTCCCTGAGCGCAAAGCTCGACCGTGCGTGCCACTTGCGGGTCCAGGAATGTGCTGTTTCTCATCCAAGAATTGGAGGCCAATGAAGACTTCTCCCAGGGAAAAGGTGCCAGGGCAGAAAGCAATTGTGCCTTTTCTAGGGTTAATGGGGCCCCAAAATAGACACCTGAGAGCCCAAGGCTGCCACCTTTTCCTGGGCGCAAAGCTCGACGGTGTATACCACTAGCGGGTCTGGGAAAGGGCCGTTTTTCAGCCCAGAATTCCAGATGGAAGTCGATTCCTCTCTGGGAAAAGGTGTCAGGACAGAAAGCCATTGTGCGTTTTGTAGGGGTAATGGGGCCCCATCTTTGGCAGCTGAGAGCCCAAGGCTGCCACCTTTTCCCTGGGCGCAAATGTCGACGGCGCATACCACTTGCAAGTCCGGGAATGTGCTGTTTCTCATCCCAGAATTCCAGGCCAGCGAAGATTTCTCCCTGGGAAAAGGTGCTAGGACAGAAATCCATTGTGCCTTTTCTAGGGTTAATAGGACCCAAAAATTGGCAGCTGAGAGCCCAGGGCTGCAACCTTTTCCCTGGGCGCAAAGCTCGTCGATGCCTGCCACATGCGGGTAAGGGAAAGAGCCGTTTTCAGCCCAGAATTCCAGACCAATGAAGGTTCCTCCCAGGGAAAAGGTGCCAGGACAGAAAGCAATTGTTCTTTTTCTAGGGGTAATGGGGCCCCATCATTGGCACCCGAGAGCCCAAGGCTGTCACCTTTTGCCTGGGCACAAAGCTCGACAGTGCGTTCCACTTGCAGGTCCGGGGAAGTGCCGTTTTTCAGCCCAGAATTCCAGACGGACGAAAATTCCTCCCTGGGAAAAGGTGCCAGGACAGAAAGCGATTGTTATTTATCTAGTGTTAACGGGGACCCATCGTTGACACCTGAGAGCCCAAGGCTGCCACCTTTTCCCTGGGTGCAAAGCTAGATGGTGCCTGCCACGTGCAGGTCAGAGAAAGACCTTTGTTCAGCCCAGGATTCCAGACGGATGACGACTCCTCCCAGGGAAAAGGCTCCCAGGACAGAAAGCGATTGTTCCATTTCTAGTGTTAATGGGGGCCAGTAATTGGCATCTGAGAGCCAGAGGTTGCCTCCTTTTCCCTGGGCTCAAAGCACGACAGTGCGTGCCACGTGCTGGTCCCAGAAAGTGCCATTTTACAGCCCAGAATTCCAGACCAATGAAGACTCCTCCCAAGGAAAAGGTGCCAGGACAGAAAGCCATTGTGCTTTTTGTAAAGGTAATGGGGCCCCATCATTGGCACCTGAGAGCCCAAGACTGCCACCTTTTCCCTGGATGCAAAGCTCGATGGTGCGTTCCACTTGCGAGTCCAGGGTAGTGCCGATTCTCAGACCAGAATTCCAAACTGGTGAAGATTCCTCCCTGGGAAAAGGTGCCAGGACAGAAAGCCATTCTGCCTTTTGTAGGGGTAATGGGGCAACATCATTGGCACCTGAGAGCCCAAGGCTGCCCCCTTTTCCCTGGGAGCAAAGCTCGACGCTGGGTACCTTGTGTGGGTTTGGGGCAGTGCCATTTTTGAACCCAGATTTCCAGACGGACGAAGATTCCTCCCTGGGAAAAGGTGGCAGGACAGAAAGCAAGTGTTATTTTTCTAGTGTTAACGGGGCCCAATCCTTGGCACCTGAGAGCCCAAGGCTGCCACCTTTTCCCTGGGCGCAAATGTCGAGGGTGCGTGCCACTTTCTTGTCTGGGAAAGTGCCATTTTTTAGCACAGAATTCTAGACCAATGAAGATTCCTTCCAGGGAAAAGCTGCCAGGACAGAAAGCGATTGTTCCATTTCTAGGGTTAATCGCGCCCCATCATTGGCACCTGAGAGCCCAAGTTTACCTCCTTTAACCTGGGTGCAAAGCTCGACGGTTCATGCTACGTGAGGGTCAGGGAAATTGCCGTTTCTCATTCCAGAATTCCAGACCGATGAAGACTCCTCCCAGGGAAAAGGTGCCAGGACAGGAATCGATTTCTCCTTTTCTAGGAGTAATGGGAACCCATCATTGGCAACTGAGAGGTGAAGGCTGCAACCTTTTGCCTGGGCGCAAAGCTCGATGGTGTGTACCTTGTACGGGTTTCGGGCAGTGCCATTTTTGAACCTTAAATTCCAGACAGACGAAGATACCTCCCAGGGAAAAGGTGCCAGGTCAGAAATCGAATTTTCCTTTTCTAGGGTCAATGGTGCCCCATCATTGGCACCTGAGACTTCAAGGCTGCCTCCTTTTCCGTGGGCACAAACATCAACAACGCGTACCACTTTCTTGTCCGGGAAAGTGCCGTTTTTCAGCCCTCAATTCCAGACGGATGAAGACTCCTTACAGGGAAGAGGCTCCCAGGACAGAAAGCGATTGTTCCATTTCTAGGGTTAATCGGGCCCCATCATTGGCACCTGAGAGCCAAAGGCTGCAATCTTTTCCCTGAGCGCAAAGCTCGACAGTGCGTGCCACTTGCGGGTCCAGGAATGTGCTGTTTCTCATCCCAGAATTCCAGGCGGATGAAGATTTCTGCCTGGGAAAAGGTGCCAGGACAGAAAGTGATTGTGCCTTTTCTAGGGTTAATGGGGCCCCAAATTTGGCACCTGAGAGCCCAAGGCTGCCAACCTTTCCCTGGGCGCAAAGCTCTGCGGCGCGTGCCACCTGCAAGTCCGGGAAAGTGCCGTTTCTCATCCCAGAATTTCAGGCCAGCGAAGATTTCTCCCTGGGAAAAGGTGTCAGGACAGAAAGCAATTGTGCCTTTTCTAGGGGTAATGGGGCCCCAAAATTGGCACCTGAGAGCCCAGGTCTGCCACCTTTTTCCTGGACGCAATGCTCGACGGTGCGTTCCACTTGCGGGTCCAGAGAAGTGCCATTTTTAAGCCCAGAATTCCAGATGGAAGAAAATTCCTCCCTGGGAAAAGGTGCAGGACAGAAAGCGATTGTTTTTTATCTAGTGTTAACGGGGACCCATCATTGGCACCTGAGAGCCCAAGGCTGCCACCTCTTCCCTGGTTGCAAAGCTAGATGGTGCCTGCCACGTGCAGGTCACAGAAAGTGCTTTCTTCAGCCTGGAATTCCAGACATATGACGACTCCTCCCAGGGAAAAGACTCCAAGGACAGAAAGCGATTGTTCCATTTCTAGTGTTAATGGGGGCCCGTCACTGGCATCTGAGAGCCAGAGGTTGCCTCCTTTTCCCTGGGCGCAAAGCTCGACAGTGCGTGCCACGTGCTGGTCCCAGAAAGTGCCATTTTACAGCCCAGAATTCCAGACCAATGAAGACTCCTCCCAGGGAAAAGGTGCCAGGACAGAAAGCCATTGTGCCATTTGTAAAGGTAATGGGGCCCCATCATTGGCACCTGAGAGCCCAAGACTGCCACCTTTTCCCTGGACGCAAAGCTCGATGGTGCGTTCCACTTGCGGGTCCAGGAAAGTGCCGATTCTCAGACCAGAATCCCAAACCGATGAAGATTCCTCCCTGGGAAAAGGTGCCAGGACAGAAAGCCATTGTGCCTTTTGTAGGGGTAATGGGGCACCATCATTGGCACCTGAGAGCCCAAGGTTGCCACCTTTTCCCTGGGAGCAAATGTCGACGGCACGTGCCACTTGCGGGTCCGGGGAAGTGCCATTTTTCAGCCCAGAATTCCAGACGGACGAAGATACCTCCCAGGGAAAAGGTGCCAGGTCAGAAATCGAATTATCCTTTTCTAGGGTCAATGGTGCCCCATCATTGGCACCTGAGACTTCAAGGCTGCCACCTTTTCCGTGGGCGCAAACATCAACAGGACGTACCACTTTCTTGTCCGGGAAAGTGCCGTTTTTCAGCCCTGAATTCCAGACGGATGAAGACTCCTCACAGGAAAGAGGCTCCCAGGATAGAAAGCGATTGTTCCATTTCTAGGGTTAATCGGGCCCCATCATTGGCACCTGAGAGCCCAAGGTTGCCTCCTATACCCTGGGCGCAAAGCGGGACCATGCGTGCTACGTGAGGGTCCGGGAAATTGCCGTTTCTCATTCCAGAATTCCAGACCGATGAAGACTCCTCCCTGGGAAAAGGTGCCAGGACAGGAATCGATTTCTCCTTTTCTAGGAGTAATGGGGACCCATCATTGCCACCTGAGAGCCGAAGACTGCAACCTTTTCCCTGAGCGCAAAGCTCGACGATGCGTGCCACTTGCGGGTCCAGGAATGTGCTGTTTCTCATCCCAGAATTCGAGGCCGATGAAGATTTCTCCCAGGGAAAAGGTGTCAGGACAGAAAGCAATTGTGCCTTTTCTAGGGTTAATGGGGCCCCAAAATTGACACCTGAGAGCCCAAGGCTGCCTCCTTTTCCCTGGGCGCAAAGCTGATGGAGAGTTCCACGTGCGGGTCCGTGAAAGTGCCATTTTTCCGCCCAGAATTCCAGACCTATGAAGATTCCTCAGATGGAAAAGGTACCAGGAGACAACGCCATGGTGTATTTAGTAATGCTAATTGGGCCCCATCATTGGCACCTGAGAGCCCAAGGCTGCCACCTTTTCCCTGGGTGCAAAGCTCGACGGAGCGTTCCACGTGCGGATCCGGGAAAGTGCCATTTTTCAGCCCAGAATTCCAGAACAATGAAGATTCTTCAGAGGGAAAAGGTACCAGGAGACAAAGCCATTGTGTATTTTGTAATGCTAATTGGGCCCCATCATTGGCAGCTGAGAGCCCAAGGCTGCCACCTTGTCCCTGGGTGCAAAGCTCGACGGTGCATACCCTGTGCAGGTCCGGGAAAGGGCCATTTTTCAGCCCAGAATTCCAGACGGAAGTCGATTCCTCCCTGGGAAAAGGTGTCAGGACAGAAAGCCATTGTGCCTTTTCTAGGGGTAATGGGGCACCATCTTTGGCATTTGAGAGCCCAAGGCTGCCACCTTTTCCCTGCACGCAAATGTCGACGGCCCGTGCCACTTGCAAGTCCGAGAATGTGCCGTTTCTCATCCCAGAATTCCAGGCCAGCGACGATTTCTCCCTGGGAAAAGGTGCCAGGACGGAAAGCGATTGTGCCTTTTCTAGGGTTAATGGGGCCCCAAAATTGGCTGCTGAGAGCCCAGGGCTGCCATATTTTGCCTGGACGCAAAGCTCGACGGTGCGTGCCACATGCGGGTAAGGGAAAGAGCCGTTTTCAGCCCAGAATTCCAGACCGACGAAGATTCCTCCCAGGGAAAAAGTGCCAGGACAGAAAGCCATTGTGCTTTTTGTAAAGGTAATGGGGCCCCATCATTGGCACCTGAGAGCCCAAGGCTGCCACCTTTTGCCTGGGCGCATAGCTCGACGGTGCGTTCCACCTGCAGGTCCGGGGAAGTGCCATTTTTCAGCCCAAAATTCCGGACGGATGAAAATTCCTCCCAGGGAAAAGGTGCCAGGACAGAAAGCGATTGTTATTTATCTAGTGTTAACGGGGACCCATCGTTGACACCTGAGAGCCCAAGGCTGCCACCTTTTCCCTGGGCGCAAAGCTAGATGGTGCCTGCCACGTGCAGGTCAGAGAAAGTGCTTTGTTCAGCCCAGGATTCCAGACAGATGACGACTCCTCCCAGGGAAAAGGCTCCCACGACAGAAAGCGATTTTTCCATTTCTAGTGTTAATGGGGGCCCGTCATTAGCATCTGAGAGCCAGAGGTTGCCTTCTTTTCCCTGGGCGCAAAGCTCGACAGCGCGTGCCACGTGCTGGTACTGCAAATTGCCGTTTCTCATTCCAGAATTCGAGACCGATGAAGATTCCTCCCAGGGAAAAGGTGCCAGGTCCGAAATCGAATTGTCCTTTTCTAGGGTCAATGGTGCCCCATCATTGGCACCTGAGAGTTCAAGGCTGCCACCTTTTCCGTGGGCGCAAACATCAACGGCGCGTACCACTTTCTTGTCCGGGAAAGTGCCGTTTTTCAGCCCTGAATTCCAGACGAATGAAGACTCCTCACAGGGAAGAGGCTCCCAGGAAAGAAAGCGATTGTTCCATTTCTAGGGTTAATCGGGCCCCATCATTGGCACTTGAGAGCCCAAGGTTGCCTCCTATACCCTGGGAGCAAAGCTCGACCATGCGTGCTATGTGAGGGTCCGGGAAATTGCCGTTTCTCATTCCAGAATTTCAGACCGATGAAGACTCCTCCCTGGGAAAAGGTGCCAGGACAGGAATGGATTTCTCCTTTTCTAGGAGTAATGGGGGCACATCATTGGGACCTGAAAGCCGAAGGCTGCCACCTTTTCCCTGAGCACAAAGCTCGACGGTGCGTGCCACTTGCGGTCCAGGAATATTCTCTTTCTCATGCCAGGATTCGAGGCTGATGAAGATTTCTCCCAGGGAAAAGGTGCCAGGACAGAAAGCCATTGTGCTTTTAGTAAAGGTAATGGGGCCCAATCATTGGCACCTGAGAGCCCAAGACTGCCACCTTTTCCCTGGACGCAAAGCTCGATGGTGCATTCCACTTGCGGGTCCAGGAAAGTGCCGATTCTCAGACCAGAATTCCAAACCGATGAAGATTCCGCCCTGGGAAAAGGTGCCAGGACAGAAAGCCATTGTGCCTTTTGTAGGGGTAATGGGGCACCATCAATGGCAGCTGAGAGCCCAAGGCTGCCCCCTTTTCCCTGGGCGCAAAGCTCAACGGTGTGTACCTTGTGCGTGTTTGTGGCAGTGCCATTTTTGAACCCAGATTTCCAGACGGACGAAGATTCCTCCCAGGGACAAGGTGTCAGGACAGAAAGCGATTGGGCCTTTTCTAGGGTTAATGGGGCCCCAAAATTGAAACCTGAGAGCCTAAGACTGCCATCTTTTCCCTGGGCGAAAATGTTGACGGTGCGTGCCACTTGCAAGTCCGGGAATGTGCCGTTTCTCATCCCAGAATTTCAGGCCAGCGAAGATTTCTCCCTGGGATAAGGTGCCAGGACAGAAAGCGATTGTGCCTTTTCTAGGGTTAATGGGGCCCCATCATTGGCACCCGAGAGCCCAAGGCTGCCACCTTTTGCCTGGGCACAAAGCTCGACAGTGCGTTCCCCTTGCAGGTCCGGGGAAGTGCCATTTTTCACCCCAGAATTCCAGATGGACGAAAATTCCTCCCAGGGAAAAGGTGCCAGGACAGAAAGCGATTGTTATTTTTCTAGTGTTAATGGGGACCCATCATTGGCACCTGAGAGCCCAAGGCTGCCACCTTTTCCCTGGGCGCAAAGCTCGACGGTGCCTGCCACGTGCAGGTCAGAGAAAGTGCTTTGTTCAGCCCAGAATTCCGGATAGATGACGACTCCTCCCAGGGAAAAGGCTCCCAGGACAGAAAGCGATTGTTCCATTTCTAGTGTTAATGGGGGCCCGTCATTGGCATATGACAGCCAGAGGTTGCCTCCTTTTCTCTGGGCGGAAAGCTCGACAGTGCGTGCCACATGCTGGTCCCAGAAATTGTAGTTTCTCATTCCAGAATTCCAGACCGATGAAGATACCTCCCTGGGAAACGGTGCCAGGACAGAAATCGATTTCTCCTTTTCTAGGCTTAATGGCACTCCATCATTGGCACCTGAGAGCCCAAGGCTGCCACCTTTTCCCTGAGCGCAAAGCTCGACGGTGCGTGCCACTTGCGGTCCAGGAATGTGCTCTTTCTCATGCCAGAATTCGAGGCTGATGAAGATTTCTCCCTGGGAAAAGGTGCCAGGACAGAAAGCAATCGTGCCTTTTCTAGGGTTAATGGGTCCTCAAAATTGACACCTGAGAGCCCAAGGCTGCCACCTTTTCCCTGGGCGCAAAGCTCGATGGTGCATTCCTCGTGCGGGTCCGGGAAAGTGCCATTTTTCCGCCCAGAATTCCAGACCTATGAAGATTCCTCCCAGGGAAAAGGTGCCAGGAGACAAAGCCATTGTGTATTTTGTAATGCTAATTGGGCCCCATCATTGGCACCTGAGAGCCCAAGGCTGCCACCTTTTCCCTGGGTGCAAAGCTCGACGGTGCATACCCTGTGCGGGTCCGGGAAAGGGCCGTTTTTCAGCCCAGAATTCCAGACGAATGAAGACTCCTCACAGGGAAGAGGCTCCCAGGAAAGAAAGCGATTGTTCCATTTCTAGGGTTAATCGGGCCCCATCATTGGCACTTGAGAGCCCAAGGTTGCCTCCTATACCCTGGGCGCAAAGCTCGACCATGCGTGCTATGTGAGGGTCCGGGAAATTGCCGTTTCTCATTCAAGAATTTCAGACCGATGAAGACTCCTCCCTGGGAAAAGGTGCCAGGACAGGAATGGATTTCTCCTTTTCTAGGAGTAATGGGGGCACATCATTGGGACCTGAAAGCCGAAGGCTGCCACCTTTTCCCTGAGCACAAAGCTCGACGGTGCGTGCCACTTGCGGTCCAGGAATGTGCTCTTTCTCATGCCAGGATTCGAGGCTGATGAAGATTTCTCCCAGGGAAAAGGTGCCAGGACAGAAAGCCATTGTGCTTTTAGTAAAGGTAATGGGGCCCAATCATTGGCACCTGAGAGCCCAAGACTGCCACCTTTTCCCTGGACGCAAAGCTCGATGGTGCATTCCACTTGCGGGTCCAGGAAAGTGCCGATTCTCAGACCAGAATTCCAAACCGATGAAGATTCCGCCCTGGGAAAAGGTGCCAGGACAGAAAGCCATTGTGCCTTTTGTAGGGGTAATGGGGCACCATCAATGGCAGCTGAGAGCCCAAGGCTGCCCCCTTTTCCCTGGGCGCAAAGCTCAACGGTGTGTACCTTGTGCGTGTTTGTGGCAGTGCCATTTTTGAACCCAGATTTCCAGACGGACGAAGATTCCTCCCTGGGACAAGGTGTCAGGACAGAAAGCGATTGGGCCTTTTCTAGGGTTAATGGGGCCCCAAAATTGAAACCTGAGAGCCTAAGACTGCCATCTTTTCCCTGGGCGAAAATGTTGACGGTGCGTGCCACTTGCAAGTCCGGGAATGTGCCGTTTCTCATCCCAGAATTTCAGGCCAGCGAAGATTTCTCCCTGGGATAAGGTGCCAGGACAGAAAGCGATTGTGCCTTTTCTAGGGTTAATGGGGCCCCATCATTGGCACCCGAGAGCCCAAGGCTGCCACCTTTTGCCTGGGCACAAAGCTCGACAGTGCGTTCCCCTTGCAGGTCCGGGGAAGTGCCATTTTTCACCCCAGAATTCCAGATGGACGAAAATTCCTCCCAGGGAAAAGGTGCCAGGACAGAAAGCGATTGTTATTTTTCTAGTGTTAATGGGGACCCATCATTGGCACCTGAGAGCCCAAGGCTGCCACCTTTTCCCTGGGCGCAAAGCTCGACGGTGCCTGCCACGTGCAGGTCAGAGAAAGTGCTTTGTTCAGCCCAGAATTCCGGATAGATGACGACTCCTCCCAGGGAAAAGGCTCCCAGGACAGAAAGCGATTGTTCCATTTCTAGTGTTAATGGGGGCCCGTCATTGGCATATGACAGCCAGAGGTTGCCTCCTTTTCTCTGGGCGGAAAGCTCGACAGTGCGTGCCACATGCTGGTCCCAGAAATTGTAGTTTCTCATTCCAGAATTCCAGACCGTTAAAGATACCTCCCTGGGAAACGGTGCCAGGACAGAAATCAATTTCTCCTTTTCTAGGCTTAATGGCACTCCATCATTGGCACCTGAGAGCCCAAGGCTGCCACCTTTTCCCTGAGCGCAAAGCTCGACGGTGCGTGCCACTTGCGGTCCAGGAATGTGCTCTTTCTCATGCCAGAATTCGAGGCTGATGAAGATTTCTCCCTGGGAAAAGGTGCCAGGACAGAAAGCAATCGTGCCTTTTCTAGGGTTAATGGGTCCCCAAAATTGACACCTGAGAGCCCAAGGCTGCCACCTTTTCCCTGGGCGCAAAGCTCGATGGTGCATTCCTCGTGCGGGTCCGGGAAAGTGCCATTTTTCCGCCCAGAATTCCAGACCTATGAAGATTCCTCAGAGGGAAAATGTACCAGGAGACAAAGCCATTGTGTATTTTGTAATGCTAATTGGGCCCCATCATTGGCACCTGAGAGCCCAAGGCTGCCACCTTTTCCCTGGGTGCAAAGCTCGACGGTGCATACCCTGTGCGGGTCTGGGAAAGGGCCGTTTTTCAGCCCAGAATTCCAGACGGAAGTCGATTCCTCTCTGGGAAAAGGTGTCAGGACAGAAAGCCATTGTGCCTTTTCTAGGGGTAATGGGGCCCCATCTTTGGCACCTGAGAGCCCAAGGCTGCCACCTTTTCCCTGGGCGCAAATGTCGACGGCGTGTGCCACTTGCAAGTCCGGGAATGTGCCGTTTCTCATCCCAGAATTCCAGGCCAGCGAAGATTTCTCCCTGGGAAAAGGTGCCAGGACGGAAAGCGATTGTGCCTTTTCTAGGGTTAATGGGACCCCAAAATTGGCAGCTGAGAGCGCAGGGCTGCCACCTTTTCCCTGGATGCAAAGCTCGACGGTGCGTGCCACATGCGTGTAAGGGAAAGAGACGTTTTCAGCCCAGAATTCCAGACGGATGAAGATTCCTCCCAGGGAAAAGGTGCCAGGAGAGAAAGCGATTGTTCTTTTTCTCGGGGTAGTGGGGCCCCATCATTGGCACCTGAGAGCCCAAGGCTGCCACCTTTTGCCTGGGCACAAAGCTCGATGGTGCGTTCCACT
This sequence comes from Pithys albifrons albifrons, assembly GCF_047495875.1. Lineage (NCBI taxonomy): Eukaryota > Metazoa > Chordata > Aves > Passeriformes > Thamnophilidae > Pithys > Pithys albifrons. The sequence goes on from NC_092493.1 coordinate 231,532, forward strand.
TGCAGGTCCGGGGAAGTGTCGTTTTTCAGCCCAGAATTCCAGACGGACGAAAATTCCTCCCAGGGAAAAGGTGCCAGGACAGAAAGCGATTGTGCTTTTTCTAAGGTTAATGGGGCCCCAAAAATGTCACCTGAGAGCCCAAGGCTGCCACCTTTGCCCTGGGCGAAAAGCTCGACGGTGCATACCTTGTGTGAGTCTGGGGAAGTACCGATTTTCAGCCCAAAATTCCAGACGAACGAAGATTCCTCCCAGGGAAGAGCTGCCAGGAAACAGAGCCATTGTGCATTTTGTAAAGGTAATGGGGCCCCATCATTGGCACCTGAGAGTTCATGGCTGCCACCTTTTTTCTGGGCTCAAAGCTCGATGGTGCTTTCCGCGTCCATTCAGGGAAAGTGCCGTTATTAAGAGCAGAATTCCAGAGAAACGAAGATTCCTCTCACGGAAAAGGTGCCAGGACAGAAAGCGATTGTGCTTTTTCTAGGGTTAATGGGGCCCCAAAAATGTCACCTTAGAGCCCAAGGCTGCCACCTTTGCCCTGGGCGAAAAGCTCGACGGTGCGTACCTTGTGTGAGTCTGGGGAAGTACCGATTTTCAGCCCAAAATTCCAGACGAACGAAGATTCCTCCCAGGGAATAGGTGCCAGGACAGAAAGACATTGTTCTTTTTCTAGGGGTAATGGGGCTCCATCATTGGCACCTGAGAGCCCAAGGCTGCCACCTTTTGCCTGGGCACAAAGCTCGACGGTGCGTTCCACTTGCAGGCCTGGGAAAGTGCCGTTTTTCAGCCCAGAATTCCAGAGAAACGAAGATTCCTCTCACGGAAAAGGTGCCAGGACAGAAAGCGATTGTTCCTTTTCTAGGGTTAATGGGGCTCCATCATTGACACCTGAGAGCCCAAGGCTGCCACGTTTTCCCTGGGCGCAAAGCTTGACGGTGCTTGCCACGTGCGGGTCCGGGAAAGTGCCGTTTTTCAGCCCAGAATTCCAGACAGATGAAGTTACCTCCCAGGGAAAAAGTGCAAGGACTGAAAGCAATTGTTCCTATTCTAGGGTTAATGGCACCACACCATTGGCATGTGAGTTCCCAAGGCCACCAAAGATCGACCCTGCGTGCCACGTGTGGGTCAGGGAAACTGTGGTTTCACAGCCCACAATTCCAGACCGATGAAGATACCTCCCGGGGAAAAGGTACCAGGACAGTAAGCAATTGGACCTTTTCTAGGGTGAATGGGGCCCCATCATTGGCACCTGAGAGCCCAAGGCTGCCACCTTTTCCCTGGGCAATAAGCTTGATCGTGCGTGCCACGTGCGGATCCAGGAAAGTGCTGTTTTTCAGCCCAGAATTCCAGACGGACGAAGATCCCTCCCACGGAGAAGGTGCCAGTGAAGAAAGCCATTGTTCCTTGTCTAGGGTTAATGGGGCCCCATCATTGGCACCTGAGAGCCCAAGTCTGCCCCCTTTTCCCTGGGCGCAAATGTCGACTTTGCCTGATACTTGCGGGTCCGGCAAATTGCGTTTTTCATCCCAGAATTCCAAACGAATGATGATTACTCCCTGGGATAACCTTCCAGGAAAGAACGTGAATGTTACTTTTCTAGGGTTAAAGGGGCCCCATCATTGGCACCTGAGAGCCCAAGTCTGCCACCTTTTCCCTGGGTGCAAAGCTCGACTGTGCGTACCTTGTGCGAGTCAGGGAAAGTTCCGTTTCTCATCCCAGAATTCCAGACCAATGAAGATTCCTCCCTGGGAAAAGGTGCCAGGACAGAAAGCAATTGTGCCTTTTCTAGGGTTAATTTGGACCCATCATTGGCACCTGAGAGCCCAAGGCTACCACAATTTTCCTGGGCGCAAGATCGATGGTGCATGCCATGTGCGGGTCGGGAAAATTCCATTTTTCAGCCCAGAATTCCAGACGGACCAAGATTCCTCCCAGGGAAAAGTTCCAGGAGAGAAAGTGATTGTTCCTTTTCTAAGGTTAATGGGGCCCCATCATTGGCACCTGAGAGCCCAAGGCTGCCACCTTTTCCCCGGGAAATAAGCTCGACAGTGCGTATTTTTGCGGCTCCAGGAAAGTGCCGATTGTCAGCCCAGAATTCCAGACGGACGAAGATTCCTCCCAGGGAAGAGCTGTCAGGATGGAAAGCGATTGTTCCTTTTCTAGGGTTAATGGGGCCCCATCAGTGACACACGAGAGCCTAAGGCTGCCACCTTTTTCCTGGGCGCATAGCTAGACGGTGCATACAACTTGCCGGTGTGGAAAAGTGCTGTTTTTCAGATGAGAATTCCAGACGGACGAAGATTCCTCCCAGGGAAAATGTGCCAGCACGGAAAGCGATTGTGTCTTTTCTAGGGGAAATGGGGCCCCATCAGTGGCACCTGAGAGCCCATAGCTGCCACCTTTTCCCTGAGCGCAAATCTCGACAGTGCGTTCCTTCTGCGGGTCCAAAAAAGTTCCGTAACTCATCCCAGAATTCCAGACTGATGAAGATTCCTCAGAGGGAAAAGGTGCCAGGACACAAAGTCATTGTGTATTTTTGTAAAGGTAATGGGGCCCCATCATTGGCACCTGAGAGCCCAAGGCTGCCACCTATTACCTGGTCGCAAAGCTCGATGGTGCGTATTTGTGCGGCTCCAGGAAAGTGCCGATTTTCAGCCCAGAATTCCAGACGGATGGAGATTCCTCCCAGGGAAAGGCGGTCAGGATAGAAAGGGATTGTGCCTTTTCTAGGGTTAATGGGGCCCCATCCTTGTCACCTGAGAGCTCAAGGCTGCCACCTTTTCCCTGGGCGCAAACCTCAACCGTGCGTGCCAGGTGCGGGTCAGGGAAAGTGCCATTTTTCATCCCAGAATTCCACACGACCGATTATTCCTCCCTTGAAAAAAGTGCCAGGACAAAGAAATTGTACCTTTTCTAGGGTTAATGGGGCCCCATCATTGGAACCCGAGAGCCCAAGGCTGCAACCTTTTCCCTGGGCACAAAGCTCGAAGGTGCATGCCACTTGTGGGTTCGGGAAAATGCCGTTTTTCCGCCCAGAATACCATATGGATGAAGGTGCCTCCCTGAGAAAAGCTGCAGGGACAGAAAGCGATTGGACCTTTTCTAGGGTTAATGGGGTCACATCATTGGCACCTGAGAGCCCAAGGCTGCCACCTTTTCCCTGGGCGCAAAGCTCGACGGTGCGTGCCACGTGCGGATCCAAAAAAGTGCCGTTTTTCAGCCCAGAATTCCAGACGGATGAAGATTCCTTCCATGAAAAAGGTGTAAGGACAGAAATCCATTGTGCCTTTTCTAGGGTGAATGGGGCCCCATCATTGGCACCTGAGAGCCCAAGACCGCCACCTTTCCCTGGACGGAAAGCTCGAAGGTGCGTTCCACTTGCGTGTCCAGGGAAGTGCCAATTCTCAGCCCAGAATTCCAAACTGATGAACTTTCCTCCCTGGGAAGAGGTGCCAGGTGAGAAAGCGATTGTGCCTTTTGTAGGGTTAATGGGGCCCTAAAATTGGCACCTAAGAGCTGAAGGCTGCCACCTTTTCCCTGGGCGCAAAGCTCAACGGTGCGTATCTTGTGCGGGTCTGAGGAAGTACCGATTTTCAGCCCAAAATTCCAGACGGACGAAGATACCTCCCAGGGAAAAGCTGCCAAGACACAGAGCCATTGTGCATTTTGTAAAGGTAATGGGGCCCCATCATTGGCACCTGAGAGTTCATGGCTGCCACCTTTTCCCTGGGCGCAAAGCTCGACGGTGCTTTCCGCGTCCAGTCAGGGAAAGTGCCACTTTTAAGACCAGAATTACAGAGAAATGAAGATTCCTCTCACGGAAAAGGTGCAAGGACAGAAAGCGATTGTTCCTTTTCTAGGGTTAATGGGGCCCCATCATTGGCACCTGAGAGCCCAAGGATGCCACCTTTTCCCTGGGCGCAAATCTCAACCGTATGTGTCAGGTGCAGGTCCGGGAATGTGCTGTTTACAGCCCAGAATTCCAGACCTATGAAGATTCCTCCCTGGGAAAAGGTACTAGGAAAGAAAGCTATTTCTCCTTTTCTAGGCTTAATGGGGCCCCATCATTGGCACCTGAGAGCCCAAGGCTGCCAGCTTTACCCTGGTCGCAAAGCTCGACGGAGCGTGCTACGTGCGGGTCTGGGAAAGTGCCATTTTTCAGCCCAGAACTGCAGACCGATGAAGATTCCTCCCAGGGAAAAGGTGCCAGGACAGAAAGCAATTGTTCCAGTTCTAGGGGTAATGGGGCTCCATCATTGGCACGTGAGAGCCCAAAGCTGCCACCTTTACCCAGGGTGCAATACTCGACGGTGCATAGTTTTGCGGGTCAGGGATAGTGCCGTTTTTTCAGCCCAGAATTCCAGACGGATGAAGATTTCTCACTGGGAAAAGATGCCAGGATAGGAAACGATTGTGCCTTTTCTAGGGTTATTGGTGCCCCATCATTGGCACCTGAGAGCCCAAGGCTGCCACCTTTATCCTGGTCGCAAAGCTCGACGGTGCGTGTCCGGTGCGGGTCCGGGAAAGTGCCGTTTTTCATCCCAGAATTCCAGACCGATGAAGATTCCTCCCTGGGAAAAGGTGCCAGGGGAGAAAACGATTGCTCCTTTTCTAGTGGTAATGGGACCCCATCATTGGCACCTGAGAGCCCAAGGCTGCCACCTTTTCCTTGAGCGCAAAGCTGGACTGTACGTGCCAGGTGCACGTCCGAGAATGAGCGGTTTTCATCCCAGAATTCAAGACCGATGAAGATTCTTCCCTGGAAAATGTTCCAAGAAAGAAATCGATTTCTCCTTTTCTAGGGTAATGGGGCGCCATCATTGGCACCTGAGAGCCCAAGGCTGCTACCTTTTCCCTGAGCGCAAAGCTAGACTGTGCGTATCATGTGCGGGTTGGGGAAAGTGCCGTTTTTCAGCCCAGAATTGCAGACGAACAATGATTCCTCCCAGAGAGAAGGTGTCAGGCCAGAAAGCGATTGTTCCTTATCTAGGAGTAATGGGGCCTCATCATGGGCACCTGAGAGCCCAAGGCTTCCACAATTTTCCTGGGCGCAAGATCGATGGTGCGTAACACGTGCGTGTCCAAAAAACTGCCGTTTTTCAGCCCAGAATTCCAGACCAATGAAGATTCCTCCCGGGGAAAAGTTCCAGGACAGAAAGTTATTGTTCTTTTTCTAGGGTCAATAGGGCCCCATAATTGTCACCTGAGAGCCCAAGGCTGCCACCTTTTCCCTGGTCGCAATGCTCGACGGTGCGTATTTGTGCGGGTCCTGGAAAGTGCAGATTTTGAGCCCAGAATTCCTGAAGGATGAAGATTCCTCCCAGAGAAGAGCTGTCAGGACGGAAAACGATTGTTCCTTTTCTAGGGTTAATGGGGCCCCATCATTGGCACCTGAGAGCCCAAGGCTGCCACCTTTTCCCTGGGCACAAAGCTCGACCGTGCGTGCCACATGCGGATCCGGGAAAGTGCCGATTTTCATCACAGAATTCCAGACAGACGAAGATTTCTAACACGGAAAATGTGTCAGGACAAAAAGGCATTCTGCGTTTTCTAGGGTTAATGGGGCCCCATCATTGGCACGTGAGAGCCCAAGGCTGCCACCTTTTCCCTGGGCGCAAAGCTCCACGGTGCGTTCCGCGTCTGGGTCCTGGAAAATTCCGTTTTTCGGCCCAGAATTCCAGACAGACGAGGATTCCGCCAACGGAAAAGGTGCCTGTACAGAAAGCGATTGTTCCTTTTCTACAGTTTATGCGGCCCCATCATTGGCACCTGAGAGCCCAAGGCTGCCACTTATTCCATGGGCGCAAAGCTAGATGGTGCGTGCCATGTGCGGGTTTGGGAAGATGCGGTCTTTCTGCTCAGAATTCCAGATGGACGAAGATTCCTCCAGAGGAAAAGATGTCACGATAGAAAGGCATTGATACTTTTCTAAGGTTAATGGGGCCCCATCCTTTGAAGGTGTCGGGACAGAAAGGGATTGTTCCTTTTCCAGGGTTAATGGGGCCCCATCATTGACACCTGTGTGCCCAACGCTGCCACCTTTTCCCTGGGCGCAAATCTGGACATTGCCTACCACTTTTGGTTCCGGGAATGTGCCATTTTTCAGCCTAGAATTCCAGACACACGAAGATTCCTAACACGGAAAAGGTGTCAGGACAAAAAGGCATTCTGGGTTTTCTAGGGTTAATGGAGCCCCATAATTGGCACCTGAGAGCCCAAGGCTGCCACCATTTCCCTGGGCACAAAGCTCGACCCTGCCTGCCATGTGTGGGTCAGGGAAACTGCCGTTTCACAGCCCACAATTCCAGACAGTTGAAGATACCTCCCTGGGAAAAGGTACCAGGACAGTAAGCAATTGGACTTTTTCTAGGGTGAATGGGACCCCATCATTGGCACCTGAGAGCCCAAGGCTGCCACCTTTTCCATGAGCGCAAAGCTCGACGGTGCGTATTTGTGCGGCTCCAGGATAGTGCCGATTTTCAGACCAGAATTCCAGACCAATGAAGATTCCTCCCAGGGAAGAGCTGTCAGGATGGAAAGCGATTGTTCCTTTTCTAGGGTTAATGGGGCCCCATCATTGACACACGAGAGCCCAAGGCTGCCTCCTTTACCCTGGGCGCAAAGCTCGACGGTGCATACCACTTGAGGGTCCGGGAAAGTGCTGTTTTTCAGACGAGAATTCCAGACGGACGAAGATTCCTCCCAGGGAAAATGTGCCAGCACGGAAAGTGATTGTGCCTTTTCTAGGGGAAATGGGGCCCCATCATTGACACCTGAGAGCCCAAGGCTGCCACCTTTTCCCTGGGTGCAAATCTCGACGGTGCGTACCTTGTGCGGGTCCGGGAAAGTGCCATTTTTCAGCCCAGAATTCCAGACCGATGAAGATTCCTCAGAGGGAAAAGGTGCCAAGACACAAAGCCATTGTGTATTTTGTAAAGGTAATGGGGCCCCATCATTGGCACCTGAGAGCCCAAGGCTGCCACCTATTCCCTGGTCGCAAAGCTCGATGGTGCGTATTTGTGCGGGTCCAGGAAAGTGCCGATTTTCAGCCAGAATTCCAGACGGATGGAGATTCCTCCCAGGGAAAGGCGGTCAGAACAGAAAGGGATTGTGCCTTTTCTAGGGTTATTGGGGCCCCATCATTGTCAGCTGAGAAGCCCAAGGATGCCACCTTTTCCCTGGGCGCAAATCTCAACCGTGCGTGCCAGGTGCGGGTCAGGGAAAGTGCCATTTTTCGGCCCAGAATTCCAGACGACCGATTATTCCTCCCTGGGAAAAAGTGCCAGGACAAAGCAATTGTATCTTTTCTAGGGTTAATGGGGCCCCATCATTGGAACCCGAGAGCCCAAGGGTTCCACCATTGTCCTGGGCGCAAAGCTAGACCGTGCATGCCACGTGCGGGTCAGGGAATGTGCCATTTCTCAGTGCAGAATTCCAGACCGATAACGATTCCTTCCTGGGAAAACGAGCCAGGACAGAAGGGGATTGGACCTTTTCTAGGGTTAATGGGGCCCCATCATTGGAACCCGAGAGCCTAAGGCTTCCAATTTTTCCCTGGGCGCAAACTTGACCGTGCGTACCTTCTGCGGGTCAGGGAAAGTTCAGTTTCTCATCCCAGAATTCCAGACCGATGAAGATTTCTCCCAGGGAAAAGGACCCAGGACAGAAAGCCATTGTGCCTTTTCTAGGGTTATTGGGGCCCCAAAATTGGCACCTGAGAGCCCAAGACTGCCACTTTTTCCCTGGGCGCAAGCTTGACGGTGCGTGCCACATGCGGGTAAGGGAAAGAGCCGTTTTCAGCCCAGAACTCCAGACCGATGAAGATTCCTCCCAGGGAAAAGGTGCCAGGTCAGAAAGCGATTGTTCCAGTTCTAGGGGTAATGGGGCTCCATCACTGGCACGTGAGAGCCCAAAGCTGCCACCTTTACCCAGGTCGCAATACTCGACGGTGCATAGTTGTGAGGGGCAGGGATAGTGCCATTTTTTCAGCCCAGAATTCCAGACGGATGAAGATTTCTCACTGGGAAAAGATGCCAGGACAGGAAACGATTGTGCCTTTTCTAGGGTTATTTGTGCCCCATCATTGGCACCTGAGAGCCCAAGACTGCCACTTTTTCCCTGGGCGCAAGCTTGAAGGTGCGTGCCACTTGCGGGTCCGGGAAAATGCCGTTTTTCCGCCCAGAATACCATATGGATGAAGATGCCTCCCTGAGAAAAGCTGCAGGGACAGAAAGCGATTGGACCTTTTCTAGGGTTAATGGGGTCACATCATTGCCACCTGAGAGCCCAAGGCTGCCACCTTTTCCCTGGGCACAAAGCTCGACGGTGCGTGCCACGTGCGGATCCAAAAAAGTGCCGTTTTCCAGCCCAGAATTCCAGACGGACAAAGATTCCTTCCATGAAAAAGGTGTAAGGACAGAAATGCAGTGTACCTAATCTAGGGGTAATGGGGCTCCATCATTGGCACCTGAGAGCCCAAGGCTGCCACCTTTTGCCTGGGCGCAAAGCTCGATCTTGTGTTCCACGTCTGGGTCCTGGAAAATGCCGTTTTTCAGCTCAGAATTCCAGAAGGACGAAGATTCCTCCCAGGGAAAACGTACCAGGACACAAAGGGATTGTTCCTTTTCTAGAGTTAATGGGGCGCCATCATTGGCACATGAGAGCCCAAGGCTGCCACCTTTTCCCTGAGTGCAAAGTTGGACAGTGCGTACCACTTGCGGGTTCAGGAAAGTGCCATTTTTCAGCCCAGAATTCCAGACCTATGAAGATTCCTCAGAGGGAAAAGGTACCAGGAGACAAAGCCATTGTGTCTTTTCTAGTCTTAATGGGGCCCCATCCTTGGCACCTGAGAGCCCAAGGCAGCCTCCTTTACCCTCTGCGTGACGCTCGACGGTGCATGATACGTGAGGGTCTGGGAATGTGGCATTTTTCAGTCCAGAATTCCAGACCAATGAAGATTCCTCCCAGGGAAAAGTTCCAGGACACAAAGCCATTGACCATTCTGTAAAGGTAATGGGGTCCCATCATTGGCACCTGAGAGCCCAAGACTGCCACTTTTTCCCTGGGCGCAAGCTTGACGGTGCGTGCCACATGCGGGTAAGGGAAAGAGCCGTTTTCAGCCCAGAACTCCAGACCGATGAAGATTCCTCCCAGGGAAAAGGTGCCAGGTCAGAAAGCGATTGTTCTTTTTCTAGGGGTAATGGGACTCCATCATTGGCACGTGAGAGCCCAAAGCTGCCACCTTTACCCTGGTTTCAATACTCGACGGTGCATAGTTGTGCGGGTCAGGGATAGTGCCGTTTTTTCAGCCCAGAATTCCAGACCGATGAAGATTCCTCAGAGGGAAAAGGTGCCAGGACACAAAGGCATTGTGTATTTTGTAAAGGTAATGGGGCCCCATCATTGGCACCTGAGAGCCCAAGACTGCCACCTATTCCCTGGTCGCGAAGCTCGATGGTCCAGGAAAGTGCCGATTTTCATCCCAGAATTCCAGACGGATGAAGATTACTCCCATGGAAAACGTGCCAGGACAGAAAGCGATTTTTACATTTCTTGGGTTAATGGGGCCCCATCATTGGCACCTGAGAGTCCAAGGCCCCCATTTTTTCCCTGGGCGTAAAGCTGGATGGTGCATGCCACATGCTCTTTTTTAAGCCCAGAATTCCAGACAGACAAAGATTCCTCCCTGGGAAAAGGTGGCAGGACAGAAAGGGATTGTTCCATTTCCTGTGTTAATACGGCCCCTTCGTTGACTCCTGACAGCCCAAGGCTGCCACCTTTTCCCTGGGCTCAACGCTCGACGGAGTGTGCGGGTAAGGGTAGATGCTGTTTTTCAGCCCAGATTTCCAGAATGACGAAGATTCCTCATATGGAAAACGTTCCGGGACAGAAAGCGATTGTTCCAGTTCTAGGGTAAATGCGGCCCTCTCATTGCCACATGACAGCCCAAGGCTGTCACCTTTTCCCTGGGCTCAAAGGTCAACGGAGTGTGCCAGGTGGGGGTCCGGGAAAGTGCCGTTTCTCAGCCCAGAATTCCAGATGGACGAGGATTACTGCTAGGGAAAAAAGTGCCAGGACAGAAAGTGATTGTTCCTTTTCTAGGGTTTATGGGGCCCCATCATTGGCACTTGAGAGCCTATGCTGCCACCTTTTCCCTCGGTGAGCACCCCAACGGTCCCTGTCACATGCGGGTTTTTAAAGCCAGAATTTCAGAAAAATGAACATTCTTCCCTTGGAAATCGTGCCAGGACAGAAAGAGATTCTTTTTTTTCTAGGGTTAATGCGGACCCATCTTAGGCACCTGAGAACCCAAGGCTGCCACCTTTTCCCTGGGCTCAAAGCTCGACAGTGCGGGCGAGGTGCGGGTCTGGGAAAGTTCCAGTTTTCAGCCCAGAATTGCAGAGGGCCCAAGATTCCTCCCAGGGAAAAGGTGCCAGGACAGAAAGGGATTGTGCCTTTTCTAGGAGTAATGGGGCCCCATCATTGCCACCTCAGAGCCTAAGGCTGCCACCTTTTCCCTGGGCCCAAAGCTTGACGGAGCGTGCCAAGTGCGGGTACGGGAATGTGCCGATTTTCTGCCCAGAATTCCAGATGGCCCAAGACTCCTCCCAGGGAAAAGGTGCTGGGACAGAAAACGATTCTGCCTTTTCTAAGAGTAATTGGGCCCATCATTGGCACCTGAGAGCCCAAGGCTGCTACCTTTTCCCTGGGCTCAAAGCTCAACGGAGCGTGCCAAGTGCGGGTGAGGGAAAATGCCGTGTTTCAGCCCAGAATTCCTTACGGACGAAGATTCCTCCCAGGGAAAAGGTGCCAGGACACAAAGCAATTGTGCCTTTTCTAATGTTAATGCAGTCCCACATTTGGCACCAGGGAGTCCCAGGCTGCCACCTCTTCCATGGGCTCAAAGCTCGACGGAGCGTGTCAGTTGCGGGTCAGGGAAAGTGCCGTTTATCAGCGCAGAATTCCAGGAGGTTTAAGATTCTACCCTGGGATAAAGTTCCAAGACAGAAAGCGATTTTTCCATTTCTGGGTTTAAGGCGCCCAATCATTGGCGCCTGAGAGCCCAAGGCTGCCACCTTTTCCCTGGCCTCAAAGCTCGACGGAGTGTGCCAGGTGCGGTTCTGAGAAAGCGTAATTTTTCAGCCCAGATTTCCAGAAAAACCAAGATTCCTCCCTAGGAAAAGGTGCCAGGACAGAAAGCGTTTGTTCCTTTTCTAGGGCTAATGGGGCCTCATCATTTGACACCCGATAGCCGAAGGCTGCCACCTTTTCCCTGGGCGCATAGCCCGACGGTGGGTGTCACATGCGGTTTTTTCAGCCCAGAATTCCAGATGGACGATGATTCCTCCCTGGGAAAAGGTGCCAGGACAGAAAGCAGTTTCCCAGACCCACACGTGGCAGGCTCCGTCAAGCTTTGTTCCCAGTGAAAAGGTGGCAGGCTTGGGCTGTCAGGTGCCAATGAAGGGGCCCCATTAATCCTTAGAAAAGGAACAATCGCTTTCTGTCCTGGCACATTTTCCCTTGGTGAAATCTTGGTTCGTCTGGAATTCTGGGCTGAAAAACCTGCACCTGGCACGCTCCGTCGGGCTATGCGCCCAGGGAAAATGTTGAGGCCTTGGACTCTCAGGTGCCAATGATGGGGCCCCATTAACCCAAGAAATGTAAAAATTGCTTTCTGTCCTGGCACATTTTCCCTGGGAGGAATCTTCGTCCGTCTGGAAATCTAGGCTGAAAAACCGCACTTTCCCTGCCTCGCACTTGCCACGCTCCGTCGAGCTTTGCGCCCAGTGAAAAGGTGGCAGTCTTGGGCTCTTAGGTGCCAATGATGGGGCCCCATTAACCCTAGAAAAGGAACAATCACTTTCTGTCCTGGCACCTTTTCGCTGGGAGGAATCTTCATCTGTCTGGAATTCTGGGCTGAAAAACAGCACTGACCCGGACCCGCACTTGGCACGCTCCGTCGAGCTTTGAGGCTAGGGAAAAGGTGGCAGCCTTGGGCTCTCAGCTGTCAATGATGGGGCCCCAATACCCTTAGAAAAGGCACAATCGCTTTCTATCCTGGCACGTTTTTTCCAGGGAGGAATAATCGTCCGTCTGGAATTCTTGGCTGAAAAAACTGCATGTGGCACGCAACGTCAGGCTTTGTGCCCAAAGGTGGCAGCCTTGGGCTCTCAGGTCCTAATGATGGGGCCCCATTAACCCTAGAAAAGGAACAAACGCTTTCTGTCCTGGCACGTTTTCCCAGGGAGGAATCTTGGTTTGTCTGGAAATCTGGGCTGAAAAATTACGCTTTCCCTGACCCGCACCTGGCACGCTCCGTTGTGCTTTGAGCCCAGGGAAGAGGTGGCAGCCTTGGGCTCTCAGGTTCCAAAAGTGGGGCCCCATTAATACTAGAAGAGGAACAATCTCTTTCTGTCCTGGCACATTTTCCCTGCGAGGAATCTTCATCCGTCTGGAAATCTGGTCTGAAAAACCCGCAAATGGCACGCACCGTCGGGCTTTGCGTCCAGGAAAAGGTGACAGCCTTGGCCTCTCAGGTGCCAATGAGGGGGCCCCATTAACCCTAGACCTGGAGCAATTGCTTTCTGTCCTGGCACCTTTTTCCTGGGAGGAATCTTCATCCATCAGGAATTCAGGGATGAAAAACTGCATTTGCCGGACCCGCGCATGGCATGCATCGTCGAGGCTTGAGCCAAGGGAAAAGGTGGCAGCCTTGGGGTCTCAGCTGCCAGTGATGGGGCCCCATTATTCTTAGAAAAGGCACAATGGCTTTCTGCCCTGGCAGCTTTTCCCAGGGAGGAATCATCGTCCGTCTGGAATTCTGGGCTGAAAAAACCGCACCTGGCACACTCCGTCGAGCTTTGCGCCCAGGGAAAAGGTGGCAGCCTTCGGCTCTCAGGTGCCAATGATGAGGCCCCATTAACCCTAGAAAAGAAACAATCGCTTTCTGTCCTGGCACCTTTTCCCTGGGAGCAATCTTGGGCCGTCGGGAAATCTGGGTTGAAAAATTACGCTTTCCAGAACCGCACCTGGCACACTCCGTCGAGCTTTGAGGCCAGGGGAAAGGCGGCAGCCTTGGGCTGCCATGTGCCAATGATGTGGCCCCTTAAACCTAGAAATGGAACAATCACTTTCTGTCTTGGCACTTTATCCCAGGGTAGAATCTTAAATCGCCTGGAATTCCGGGTTGATAAACAGCTCTTTCCCTGGCGCGCACCTGGCACGCTCCATCGTGCTTTGAGCCCAGGGAAAAGGTGGCAGCCTTGGGCTCTCAGGTGCCAATGATGGGGCCCCATTACCCCTAAAAAAGGCACAATCGCTTTCTGTGCTAGCACATATTCCCTGGGAGGAATCTCGTTCTGTCTGGAATTCTGGGCTCAAAAACGGCACTATCCCAGACCCGCACATGGCACGCTGCATCGAGCTTTGAGCCCAGGGAAAAGGTGGCAGCCTTGGGCTCTCAGGTGCCAAAAGTGCGACCGCATTAACACTAGAAAAGTAACAATCGCTTTCTGTCCTGGCACATTTTCCCTGGCAGGAATCTTCATCCCTCTGGAATTCTGGGCTAAAAAACCTGCACTTGGCACGTTCCGTCGAGCTTTGTGCCCAGGGAAAAGGTGGCAGCCTTGGGCTTTCAGGTGCCAATGATGGGGCCCCTTAAACCTAGAAATGGAACAATCCCTTTCTGTCCTGGCACCTTTTCCCAGGGAGGAATCATCGTCCCTCTGGAATTCTGGACTTAAAAAACAGCATGTGGTAGGCACCGTCGGGCTTTCCGCCCAGGGAAAAGGTGGCAGCCTTGGGCTGTCAGTTGTCAATGATGGGGCCCCATTAACCCTAGAAAAGGAACAATCGCTTTCTGTCCTGGCACCTATTCCCTGGGAGGAATCTTGGTCCGTCTGAAATTCTGGGCTGAAAAAAGGCACTTTCCCTGACCCGCAGGTGGCACGCTCCGTCGATCTTTGAGCCCAGGGAAAAGGTGGCAGCCTTGGGCTCTCAGGTGCCAGTGATGGGGCCCCAATATTCTTAGAAAAGGCACAATGGCTTTCTGCCCTGGCACCTTTTTCCTGGGAGGAATCTTCATGCATCTTGAATTCTGGGATGAAAAACGGCATTTGCCCGACCCGCACATGGCATGCACCGTCGAGGTTTGAGCCCAGGGAAAAGGTGGCAGCCTTGGGCTCTCAGCTGCCAAAGATGGGGCTGCATTAACCCTAGAAAAGGAGCAATCGCTCTCTGTCCCAGCACCTTTTTCCTGGGAGGAATCATCGTTAGTCTGGAATTCTGGGCTGAAAAATCCGCATGTGGCATGCACCGTCGGGCTTTGCGCCCAGGGAAAAGGTGGCAGCCTTCGGCTCTCAGGTGCTAATGATGGGGCTCCATTAACCCTAGAAAAGGAACAAACACTTTCTGTCCTGGCACTTTTTAGTTGGCAGGAATCTTCATCCGTCTGGAAATCTGGGCTGAAAAATTACGCTTTCCCAGAACCGCGCCTGGCACACTCCGTCAAGCTTTGAGGCCAGGGAAAAGGTGGCAGCCTTGGGCTCTCAGGTGCCAATGACGGGGCCCCATTAAAACTAGAAATGGAACAATCGTTTTCTGTCCAGGAACTTTATCCCAGGGTAGAATCTAAAAACTTCTGGAATTCTGGGCTGATAAACGGCACGTTCCCTGACCTGCACCTGGTACCCACCGTCGATCTTTGAGCCCAGGGAAAAGGTGGCAGTCTTGGGCTCTCAGGTGCCAATGATGGGGCCCCATTAACCCAAGAAATGGAACAATCCCTTTCTTTCCTGGCATTTTTTCCCAGGGAGGAATCATCCTCTGTCTGGAATTCTGGGCTTAAAAAACAGCATGTGGCATGCACCGTCCGGCTTTGCGGCAAGGGAAAAGGTGGCGGCCTTGGACTCTCAGGTACCAATGATGGGGCCCCATTAACCCAAGAAATGTAAAAATCACTTTCTGTCCTGGCACCTCTTCCCTGGGAGGAATCTTCATCTGTCTGGAATTCTGGGCTGAAAAAAGGCACTTACCCTGACCCGCACCTGGCACACTCCGCCAAGCTTTGAGCCCAGGAAACAGGTGGCAGCCTTGGGCCCTCAGGTGCCAATGATGGGGCCCCATTACCCCTAGAAAAAGGCACAATCACTTTCTGTGCTAGTACCTATTCCCTGGGAGGAATCTTGGTCCATCTGTAATTCTGGGCTGAAAAGCGGCACTTTCCCTAACCAGCACTTGGCATGCTGCATCGAGCTTTGAGCCCAGGAAAAAGGTGGCAGCCTTGGGCTCTCAGCTGCCAAAATTGGGGCCGCATTAACACTAGAAAAATAACAATCGCGTTCTATCCTGGCGCATTTTCCCTGGGAGGAATCTTCATCCGTCTGGAATTCTGGGCTAAAAAGCCCGCAAGTGGCACACACCGTCGGTCATTGCGCCCAGGGAAAAGGTGGCAGCCTTCGGCTCTCATGTGCCAATGATGGGGCCCCATTATTCTTAGAAACGGCACAATCGCTTTCTGTCCTGGCACGTTTTCCCTGGGAGGAATCTTCATCCATCTGAAATTCTGGGATGAAAAACGTCATTTGCCGGACCCGCACCTGGCATGCACTGTCGAGCTTTGAGCCCATGGTAAAGGTGGCAGCCTTGGGCTCTCAGCTGCCAACGGTGGGACCGCATTAACCCTAGAAAAGGAACAATAGCTTTCTGTCCTGGCGAGTTTCTCCCAGGGTGAAATCATCGTCCGTCTGGAATTCTGGGCTGAATAAACGGCATGTGGCACGCACTGTCAGGCTTTGAGCCCAGGGAAAAGGTGGCAGCCTTGGGCTCTCAGCTGCCAAAGATGGGGCTGCATTAATGCTAGAAAAGGAACAATCGCTTTCTGTCCTGGCACATTTTCCCTGCGAGGAATCTTCATCCGTCTGGAAATCTGGTCTGAAAAACCCGCAAATGGCACGCACCGTCGGGCTTTGCGTCCAGGAAAAAGTGACAGCCTTGGGGTCTCAGGTGGCAATGAGGGGCCCCCATTAACCCTAGACCTGAAACACTCGCTTTCTATCCTGGCACCTTTTTTCCGGGAGGAATTTCATCCATCTGGAATTCGGGGATGAAAAACTGCATTTGCTGGACCCGCGCATGGCATGCACCATCGAGGCTTGAGCCCAGGAAAAAGGTGGCAGCCTTCGGCTCTCAGGTGCCAATAATGGGGCCCCATTAACCCTAGAAAAGGCACAATCGCTTTCTCTCCTGGCACCTTTTCCCTGGGAGGAATCATCGTTAGTCTGGAATTCTGGGCTGAACAAACCGCACTTGGCACGCTCCGTCGAGCTTTGCGCCCAGGGAAAAGGTGGCAGCCTTCGGCTCTCAGGTGCCAATGATGGGGCCCCATTAACCCTAGAAAAGAAACAATCGCTTTCTGTCCTGGCACCTTTTCCCTGGAAGCAATCTTGGGCCATCTGGAAATCTGGGTTGAAAAATTACGCTTTCCAGAACCGCACCTGGCACACTCCGTCAAGCTTTGAGGCCAGAGGAAAGGCGGCAGCCTTGGGCTGCCATGTGCCAATGATGTGGCCCCTTAAACCTAGAAATGGAACAATCACTTTCTGTCTTGGCAC
Source organism: Pithys albifrons albifrons (assembly GCF_047495875.1). NCBI lineage: Eukaryota > Metazoa > Chordata > Aves > Passeriformes > Thamnophilidae > Pithys > Pithys albifrons. The sequence goes on from NC_092493.1 coordinate 248,139, forward strand.
TTTATCCCAGGGTAGAATCTTAAACCGCCTGGAATTCCGGGTTGATAAACGGCTCTTTCCCTGACCCGCACCTGGCACTCTCCGTCGTGCTTTGAGCCCAGGGAAAAGGTGGCAGCCTTGGGCTCTCAGATGCCAATGATGGGGCCCCATTACCCCTAGAAAAGGCACAATCGCTTTCTGTGCTAGCACATATTCCCTGGGAGGAATCTCGGTCCGTCTGGAATTCTGGGCTGAAAAACGGCACTACCCCGGACCCGCACTTGGAAAGCTGCATCGAGCTTTGAGCCCAGGGAAAAGGTGGCAGCCTTGGGCTCTCAGGTGCCAAAAGTGCGACCGCATTAACACTAGAAAAGTAACAATCGCTTTCTGTCCTGGCACATTTTCCCTGGCAGGAATCTTCATCCGTCTGGAATGCTGGGCTGAAAAAACCTGCACCTGGCACACTCCGTCGAGCTTTGAGGCCAGGGAAAAGGTGGCAGCCTTGGGCTCTCAGGTGCCAATGATGGTGCCCCGTTACCTCAAGAAAAGGAACAATCCCTTTCTGTCCTGGTACCTTTTCCCAGGGAGGAATCATCGTCCCTCTGGAATTCTGGGCTTTAAAAACTGCATGTGGTAGGCACCGTCAGGCTTTCCGCCCAGGGAAAAGGTGGCAGCCTTGGACTCTCAGGTTCCACTGATGGGGCCCCATTAACTCAGGAAATGTAAAAATCACTTTCTGTCTTGGCACCTTTTCCCAGGGTGGAATCTTTGTCTGTCCGGAAATCTGGGCTGAAAAACTACACTTTCCCTGGCACAAATGTGGCACGCTCCATCAAGGTTTGAGCCCAGGGAAAAGGTGGCAGTCTTGGGCTCTCAGGTGTCAATGATGGGTCCGCATTAACCCTAGAAATTGAACAATCGCTTTCTCCCCTGGCGCTTTATGCCAGGGTAGAATCTTAAACCGCCTGGTATCCCGGGCTGATAAACGGCACTTTCCCTAAACCGCACGTGGCACACTCCGTCGTGCTTTGAGCCCAGAGAAAAGGTGGCACCCTTGGGCTCTCAGGTGTCAAAAGTGGGCTCACATTAACACTAGAAAAAGAACAATCTCATTCTGTCCAGGCACGTTTTCCCTGGCAGGAATCTTCATCCGTCTGGAATTCTGGGTTGAATAACCCGCAAGTGGCACGCGCTGTCGGACTTTGAGCCCAGGGAAAAGGTGGCAGCCTTGGGCTCTCAGGTGCCAGTGATGGGGCCCAATTACCCCTAGGAAAGGCACAATCACTTTCTGTCTTGGCACATTTTCCCTGGGAGGAATCTTCGTCTGTCTGGAATTCTGGGCTGAAAAATGGCACTTTCCCGAACCCGCACATGGTACGCTCCATCGAGCATTGAGCCCAGGCAAAAGGTGTCAGCCTTGGACTCTCAGGTGCCAATGATGGGACACCACTACTCTTAGAAAAGGAACAATCGCTGTCTGTCCCAGCACCTTATCCCTGGGAGGAATCTTGGGCCGTCTGGAATTCTGGGCTGAAAAAGGGCATTTTCCCGGAGACACACGTGCCACGTTCCGTCGAGGTTTGAGCCCAGGGGAAAGGTAGCCACCTTGGGCTCTCAGGTGCCAATGATGGGGCCCCATTAACCTAGAAAAGGAACAAACGCTTTTTGTCCTGGCACATTTTCCCTGGGAGGAATCTTGGGCCGTCTAGAATTCTGGGCTGAAAATCGACATTTTCCCAGACCCCCACCTCGCCTGCGCTGTCGAGCTTTGAGGCCAGGGAAAAGGTGGCAGCTTTGGGCTCTCAGGTGTCAATGATGGAGCCCCATTAACCCTAGAAAAGGAACAATCGCTTTCTGTCCTGACACCTTTTCCCTGGGAGGAATCTTCATCCATCTAGAATTCTGGGCTGAAAAACCCGCATGGGACATGGACCTTGGGGTGTGCGCCCAGAGAAAGGGTGGCAGCCTTGGGCTCTCAGGTGTCAATGATGGGGCTGCATTAACCCTAGAAAAGGAACAATCGATTTCTGTCCTGGGAGCCTTTTCCCTGGGAGGAATCATCGTTAGTCTGGAATTCTGGGCTGAAAAAACCGCATGTGGCATGCACCGCCGGGCTTTGCGCCCAGGCAAAAGGTGGCAGCCTTGGGCTCTCAGGTGCCAATGATGGGTCCCCATTACTCCTAGAAAAGGAGAAATCGATTCCTGTCCTGGCACCTTTTCCCAGGGAGAAATCTTCATCGGTCTGGAATTCTAGAATGAGAAACGGCAATTTCCTGGACCCTCACGTAGCACGCACGGTCGAGCTTTGTGCCCAGGGTATAGGAGGCAACCTTGGGCTCTCAAGTGCCAATGATGGAGCCCGATTAACCCTAGAAATGGAACAATCGCTTTCTGTCCTGGGAGCCTCTTCCCTGTGAGGAGTCTTCATCCGTCAGGAATTCAGGGCTGAAAAACGGCACTTTCCCGGACAAGAAAGTGGTACGCGCCGTTGATGTTTGCGCCCACGGAAAAGGTGGCAGCCTTGGGTATTCAGGTGCCAATGATGGGGCACCATTGACCCTAGAAAAGGACAATTCGATTTCTGACCTGGCACCTTTTCCCTGGGAGGTGTCTTCGTCCGTCTGGAATTCTGGGCTGAAAAATGGCACTTCCCCAGACCCGCAAGTGGCACGCGCCGTCGACATTTGTGCCCAGGCAAAAGGTGGCAACCTTGGGGTCTCAGGTGCCAATGATGGGGCCCCGTTAACACTAGAAAAATAACACTTGCTTTCTGTCCTGACACCTTTTCCCAGAGAGGAATTGACTTCCGTCTGGAATTGAGGGCTGAAAAACGGCCCTTTCCCGGACCCGCAAAGGGTATGCATCGTCAAGCTTTGCACCCAGGGAAAAGGTGGCAGCCTTGGGCTCTCAGGTGCCAATGATGGGGCCCAATTAGCATATACAAAATACACAATGGCTTTGTCTCCTGGCACATTTTCCCTCTGAGGAATCTTCATTGTTCTGGAATTCTGGGCTGAAAAATGGCACTTTCCCGGACCCACACGTGGAATGCTCCGTCAAGCTTTGCGCCCAGGGAAAAGGTGGCAGCCTTGGGCTCTCAGGTGTCAATTTTGGGGCCCCATTAACCCTAGAAAAGGCACAATCACTTTCTGTCCTGGCACCTTTTCCCTGGGAGAAATCTTCATTGGCCCCGAATTCTGGGATGAGAAACAGCACATTCCTGGACCCGCAAGTGGCACGCACCGTCGAGCTTTGCGCTCAGAGAAAACGTTGCAGCCTTCGGCTCTCAGGTGCCAATGATGGGTCCCCATTACTCATAGAAAAGGAGAAATCGATTCCTGTCCTGGCACTTTTTCCCAGGGAGGAATCTTCATCGGTTTGGAATTCTGGAATGAGAAACGGCAATTTCCTGGACCCTCACGTAGCACGCATGGTCGAGCTTTGCACCCAGGGTAAAGGTGGCAGCCTTGGGCTCTCAGGTGCCAATGATGGGGCCCGATTAACCCTAGAAATGGAACAATGGCTTTCTGTCCTGGGAGCCTTTTCCCTGTGAGGAGTCTTCATCCGTCTGGAATTCAGGGCTGAAAAAGGGCACTTCCCCGGACCCGCACAGGGTACGCACTGTCGAGCTTTGCACCCAGGCAAAAGGTGGCAGCCTTGGGCTCTAAGGTGCCAAAGATGGGGCCCCATTATCCCTAGAAAAAGCACAATGGCTTTCTGTCCTGACACCTTTTCCCAGGGAGGAATTGACTTCCGTCTGGAATTCTGGGCTGAAAACGGCACATTCCCTTACACGCATGTGGCACGCACCGTCGAGCTTTGCGCCCAGGGAAAAGGTGGCAGCCCTGGGCTCTCAGCTGCCAATTTTGGGGCTCCATTAACCCTAGAAAAGGCACAATCGCTTTCTGTCCTGGCACCTTTTCCCAGGGAGAAATTTTTGCTGGCCTGGAATTCTGGGATGAGAAACGGCACATTCCCGGACCTGCAAGTGGCACGCGCCATCGACATTTGCGCCCAGGGAAAATGTGGCAGCCTTGGGCTCTCAGGTGCCAAAGATGGGGCCCCATTATCCCTAGAAAAGGCACAATGGCTTTCTGTCCTGACACCTTTTCCCAGAGAGGAATCGACTTCAGTCTGGAATTCTGAGCTGAAAAACGGCCCTTTCCCGCACCCGCACAGGGTATGCATCGTCAAGCTTTGCACCCAGGGAAAAGGTGGCAGCCTTGGGCTCTCAGGTGCCAATGATGGGGCCCAATTAGCATTACAAAATACACGATGGCTTTGTCTCCTGGCACCTTTTCCCTCTGAGGAATCTTCATAGGTCTGGAATTCTGGGCTGAAAAATGCACTTTCCCGGACCTGCATGTGGAAAGCTCCGTCGAGCTTTGCGCCCAGGCAAAAGGTGGCAGCCTTGGGCTCTCAGGTGTCAATTTTGGGGCCCCATTAACCCTAGAAAAGACACAATCGCTTTCTGTCCTGGCACCCTTTCCCTGGGAGAAATCTTCATTGGCCCCGAATTCTGGGATGAGAAACAGCACATTCCTGGACCCGCAAGTGGCACGCACGGTCGAGCTTTGCGCTCAGGGAAAAGGTTGCAGCCTTCGGCTCTCAGGTGTCAATGATGGGTCCCCATCACTCCTAGAAAAGGAGAAATCGATTCCTGTCCTGGCACCTTTTCCCAGGGAGGAATCTTCATCGGTCTGGAATTCTGGAATGAGAAACGGCAATTTCCTGGACCCTCACGTAGCACGCATGGTCGAGCTTTGCACCCAGGGTAAAGGTGGCAGCCTTGGGCTCTCAGGTGCCAATGATGGGGCCCGATTAACCCTAGAAATGGAACAATGGCTTTCTGTCCTGGGAGCCTCTTCCCTGTGAGGAGTCTTCATCCGTCTGGAATTGAGGGCTGAAAAACGGCACTTTCCCAGACAAGAAAGTGGTACGCGCCGTTGATGTTTGCGCCCACAGAAAAGTGGCAGCCTTGAACTCTCAGGTGCCAATGATGGGGCACCATTGACCCTAGAAAAGGACAATTCGATTTCTGACCTGGCACCTTTTCCCTGGGAGGTGTCTTCGTCCGTCTGGAATTCTGGGCTGAAAAATGGCACTTCCCCGGACCCGCAAGTGGCACGCGCCGTCAACATTTACTCCCAAGGAAAAGGTGGCAGCCTTGGGCTCTCAGGTGCCAATGATGGGGTCCCATTAAGCCTAGAAAAGGAGAAATCGATTCCTGTCCTGGCACCTTTTCCCTGGGAGGAATCTTCATCGGTCTGGAATTCTGGAATGAGAAACGGCACATTCTGGGACCAGCACGTGGCACGCACTGTCGAGTTTTGCGCCCAGAGAAAAGGAGGCAACCTCTGGCTCTCAGGTGACAATGACAGGCCCCCATTAACACTAGAGATGGAACAATCGCTTTCTATCTTGGGAGCCTTTTCCCTGGGAGGAGTCGTCATCCGTCTGGAATCCTGGGCTGAACAAAGCACTTTCTCTGACCTGCACGTGGCAGGCACCATCTAGCTTTGCGCCCAGGGAAAAGGTGGCAGCCTTGGGCTCTCAGGTGCCAACGATGGATCCCCGTTAACACTAGATAAATAACAATCGCTTTCTGTCCTGGCACCTTTTCCCTGGGAGGAATTTTCGTCCGTCTGGAATTCTGGGCTGAAAAACGAAACTTCCCCGGACCCGCAAGTGGAACGCACCGTCGAGCTTTGCACCCTGGCAAAAGGTGGCAGCCTTGGGCTCTCAGGTGCCAAAGATGGGGCCCCATTATCCCTAGAAAAGGCACAATGGCTTTCTGTCCTGACACCTTTTCCCAGGGAGGAATTGACTTCTGTCTGGAATTCTGGGCTGAAAACGGCTCTTTCCCTTACACGCATGTGGCACGCATTGTCGAACTTTGCGTCCAGGGAAAAGGTGGCAGCCCTGCGCTCTCAGGTGCCAATTCTGGGGCCCCATTAACCCTAGAAAAGGCACAATCGCTTTCTGTCCTGGCACCTTTTCCCAGGGAGAAATCGTCGCTGGCCTGGAATTCTGGGATGAGAAACGGCACATTCCCGGACTTGCAAGTGGCACGCGCCGTCGACATTTGCGCCCAGGGAAAAGGTGGCAGCCTTGGGCTCTCAGGTGCCAAAGATGGGGCCCCATTAACTCTAGAAAAGGCACAATGGCTTTCTGTCCTGACACCTTTTCCCAGAGAGGAATCGACTTCCGTCTGGAATTCTGGGCTGAAAAACGCCCCTTTCCCGGACCCGCAAAGGGTATGCACCGCCGAGCTTTGCACCCAGGGAAAAGGTGGCAGCCTTGGGCTCTCAGGTGCCAATGATGGGTCCCCGTTAACACTAGATAAATAACAATCGCTTTCTGTCCTGGCACCTTTTCCCAGGGAGGAATTTTCGTCCGTCTGGAATTCTGGGCTGAAAAACGACATTCCCTGGACCCGAAAGTGGAACACACCGTCGAGCTTTCCACCCAGGCAAAAGGTGGCAGCCTTGGGCTCTCAGGTGCCAATGATGGGGCCCCATTACCCCTAGAAAAAGTACAATCGCTTTCTGTTTTGGCACCTTTTCTCTGGGAGGAATCTTCATTGGTCTGGAATTCTGGGCTGAAAACGGCTCTTTCCCTTACCCGCATGTGGCACGCACCGTCAAGCTTTTTGCCCAGGGAAAAGGTGGCAGCCCTGCGCTCTCAGGTGCCAATGATGGGGCCCCATTAACCCTAGAAAAGGCACAGTGGCTTTCTGTCCTGGCACCTTTTCCCAGGGAGAAATCTTCGCTGGCCTGGAATTCTGGGATGAGAAACGGCACATTCCCAGCCTTGCAAGTGGCACGCACCCTCAGGCTTTGCGCTAAGGGAATAGGTGGTAGCCCTGGGCTCTCAGGTGCCAAAGATGGGGCCCCATTATGCCTAGAAAAGGCACAATGGCTTTCTGTCCTGACACCTTTTCCCAGGTAGGATTTGACTTCCGTCTGGAATTCTGGGCTGAAAAACGGCCCTTTCCCTGACCCGCACAGGGTATGCATCGTCAAGCTTTGCACCCAGGGAAAAGGTGGCAGCCTTGGGCTCTCAGGTGCCAATGATGGGGCCCCATTACCCCTAGAAAAAGAACAATCGCTTTCTGTCCTGGGAGCCTCTTCCCTGTGAGGGGTCTTCATCAGTCTGGTATTCAGGGCTGAAAAATGGCACTTTCCCGGACAAGAAAGTGGTACGTGCCGTTGATGTTTGCGCCCATGGAATCATATTTCAGGGCACATATTTCTTATGCTTTTCCAAAGTAAATCATATGCATCTAAAACTCCAGGGCTGGATCTTGCTTCCACGGTGAAAAGCACTGTTGTTCCTTAGGGAAAGCTCAACGATCAAAATGCAACTTTGCTTTGCTAACAAGTGAAACAGTCGATTCCTGTCACACAGAAGGCATCAGGACACATATTTCTTATGGCTTTAGACAGATTCTCATATGCATCTGAGAATCCAGAACTGGATCTTTCTTTCTCGGTGAAAAACAACTTTTTCCTTACGGGAAGCTCATCTCGCAAACTTTTCAATGTGCAATTTTCAGTACAACTTTTCATTGCTAACAAGAGAAACAGCTGATTCTTGCAAGACAGAAGGCATAAGGACACACATGGCTTATGGCTTTAATAAGTGAATCATATGCATCTGAGAATCCAGGCCTGAATCTTTCTTTCTCCGTGAAAAGCACACTGGTTCTTTACAGAAGCTCATCTCACAAAGTGCAACTGACTCTCCCATGATATGCTAAAGTGTGCCAAGGTTGATTCGTGCCAGACAGAAGGCTGCAAGATACATATTTTTTATGGATTTGGAAAGAGAACTATATGCATCAGATAATCCATGCCTGGAACTTTCTTACTTGGGAAAAGCACAAGTGCCCCTTGAAGAAAGTTCATTTCGCAAAGTGCAAATAGAACTCCCATGGTCCTTTAACAAGGGAAACATGTGGTTCCTGCAAGACAGAACATATAAAGAAACACATTTCTTATGGTTTTGGAAAGTGAATCCTATGCATCTGAGAATCGAGGCCTGGAGCACTCTTACTCTGGGAAAAGCACAGGTGCTCCTTTTAGGAAGTTCATCTCGCAAAGTGCAGCTAATAGTCACATGCTCTGTTAACAACTGTAAGAGTTGATTCCTGCCAGACAGAAGGCATAAGGACACACATTTCTTATGGCTTTGATAAGTGAATCATATGCATTCGAGAATGCCGGTCTGGAGCTTTCTTTCTTGGCGAAAACACAGTTGTTACGTACGGGAAGCTCCTATCGCAAAGTGCACCTTTGCACTTCTAACACGTGAAATTCTTGATTTCCGACAGACAGGAGACATCAGGGCACATATTTCTTATGGTTTTGGAAAGTAAATCATATACATCTAAAACTCCAGGGCTGGAGTTTGCTTTCACGGTGCAAAGCACTGTTGTTCCTTAGGGGAAGCTCAACGAGCAAAGTGCACCTTTGCCTTGCTAACAAGTGAAACAGTCGATTCCTCTCAGACAGAAGGCATCAGGACACAGTATTCTTATGGCTCTGGCTAGTGAATCACATGCATCAGAGAATCCAGGACTGGAGCCCTCTTTCTGGATGCAAAGCACAGTTGTTCCTTAGGGGAAGTTCAGCTCCCAAAGAATAGCATTTTTCAACGAATAAGTGAAACAATCGATTCCTGGCAGAAAGAATGTATCAGGACACATATTTCTTATGGCTTTAGAAAGATTCTCATATGCATCTGAGAATCCAGGACTGGATCTTTCTTTCTCGGAGAAAAACAACGTTGTTCCTTAGGGGAGGCTCATCTCGCAAAGAGCAATTTTTCGTTGCTAACAATAGAAACAGCTGATTCTTGCAAGACAGAAGGCATAAGGACACACAATTCTTATGGCTATGATAAGTGAATAATATGAATCTGAGAGTCCAGGCGTGGATCTTTCTTTCTCGGTGAAAAACAACTTTGTTCCTTAGGGGAAGCTCAACACGCAAAGTGCAAGCTTTCGTTGCTAACAAGAGAAACAACTGATTCTTTCAAGACAGAAAGCAAAAGGACACACATTTCTTATGGCTTTGATAAGTGAATCATATGCATTCGAGAATGCAGGTCTGGAGCTTTCTTTCTTAGTGAAAACACAGTTGTTACGTACGGGAAGCTCCTATCGTAAAGTGCACCTTTGTTCTTCTAACGTGTGAAACTCTTGATTTCTGACAGACAGGAGACATGAGGGCACATATTTCTTATGGTTTTGGAAAGTAAATCATATACATCTAAAACTCCAAGGCTGGAGCTGGCTTTCACGGTGCAAAGCACTGTTGTTCCTTAGGGGAAGCTCAACGAGCAAAGTGCAACTTTGCTTTGCTACAAGTGAAACAGTCGATTCCTGTCAGACAGAAGGCATCAGGACACAGTATTCTTATGGCTCTGGCTAGTGAATCACATGCATCAGGGAATCCAGGACTGGAGCCCTCTTTCTGCATGCAAAGCACAAGTGTTCCTTAGGGGAAGTTCAGCTCGCAAAGAATAGCATTTTTCGGCTAACAAGTGAAACACTCGATTTCTGGCAGAAAGAATGTATCAGGACACACATTTCTTATGGCTTTAGAAAGATTCTCATATGCATCTGAGAGTCCAGGACTGAATCTTTCTTTCTCGGTGAAAAACAAAGTTGTTCCTTAGGGGAAGCTCATCTCGCAAAGTGCAACTTTTCGCTGCTACCAAGAGAAACAGCTGATTCTTGCAAGACAGCAAGCATAAGGACACACATTTCTTATGGCTTCGGTAAGTGAATAATATGCATCTGAGAATCCAGGCCTGGATCTTTCTTTCTCGGTGAAAAACAACTTTGTTCCTTAGGGGAAGCTCAACTCGCAAAGTGCAACTTTTCGTTGCTAACAAGAGAAACAGCTGATTCTTTCAAGGCAGAAAGCAAAAGGACACACATTTCTTATGGCTTTGATAAGTGAATCATATGCATTCGAGAATGCAGGTCTGGAGCTTTCTTTCTTGGTGAAAACACAGTTGTTCCTTAGGGGAAGCTCCTATCGCAAAGTGCACCTTTGCTCTTCTAACACGTGAAACTCTTGATTTCTGACAGACAGGAGACATCAGGGCACGTATTTCTTATGGTTTTGGAAAGTAAATCATATACATCTAAAACTCCAGGGCTGGAGCTTGCTTTCGCTGTGCAAAGAACTGTTGTTCCTTAGGGGAAGTTCAACGAGCAAAGTGCACCTTTGCTTTGCTAACAAGTGAAACAGTCGATTCCTGTCAGACAGAAGGCATCAGGACACACATTTCTTATGGCTTCGGTAAGTGAATAATATGCATCTGAGAATCCAGGCCTGGATCTTTCTTTCTCGGTGAAAAACAACTTTGTTCCTTAGGGGAAGCTCAACTCGCAAAGTGCAACTTTTCGTTGCTAACAAGAGAAACAGCTGATTCTTTCAAGGCAGAAAGCAAAAGGACACACATTTCTTATGGCTTTGATAAGTGAATCATATGCATTCGAGAATGCAGGTCTGGAGCTTTCTTTCTTGGTGAAAACACAGTTGTTCCTTAGGGGAAGCTCCTATCGCAAAGTGCACCTTTGCTCTTCTAACACGTGAAACTCTTGATTTCTGACAGACAGGAGACATCAGGGCACGTATTTCTTATGGTTTTGGAAAGTAAATCATATACATCTAAAACTCCAGGGCTGGAGCTTGCTTTCGCTGTGCAAAGAACTGTTGTTCCTTAGGGGAAGCTCAACGAGCAAAGTGCACCTTTGCTTTGCTAACAAGTGAAACAGTCGATTCCGGTCAGAGAGAAGGCATCAGGACACACAATTCTTATGCCTTCGGTAAGTGAATAATATGCATCTGAGAATCCAGGACTGGATCTTTCTTTCTCGGTGAAAAACAGCTTTGTTCCTTAGGGGAAGCTCAACTCGCAAAGTGCAACTTTTCGTTCCTAACAAGAGAAACAGCTGATTCTTTCAAGACAGAAAGCAAAAGGACACAAATTTCTTATGGCTTTGATAAGTGAATCATATGCATTCGAGAATGCAGGTCTGGAGCTTTCTTTCTAGGTGAAAACACAGTTGTTACGTACGGGAAGCTCCTATCGCAAAGTGCACCTTTGCTCTTCTAACACGTGAAACTCTTGATTTCTGACAGACAGGAGACATCAGGACACATATTTCTTATGGCTTTAGAAAGATTCCCATATGCATCTGTGAATCCAGGACTGGATCTTTCTTTCTCGGTGAAAAACAACGTTGTTCCTTAGGGGAAGCTCATCTCGCAAAGTGCAACTTTGCATTGCTGACAAGAGAAACAGTCGATTCCTGTCAGAGAGAAGGCATCAGGACACACATTTCTTATGGCTTCGGTAAGTGAATAATATGCATCTGAGAATCCAGGACTGGATCTTTCTTTCTCGGTGAAAAACAACTTTGTTCCTTAGGGGAAGCTCAACTCGCAAAGTGCAACTTTTCGTTGCTAACAAGAGAAACAGCTGATTCTTTCAAGACAGAAAGAGAAAGGACACACATTTCTTATGGCTTTGATAAGTGAATCATATGCATTCGAGAATGCAGGTCTGGAGCTTTCTTTCTTGGTGAAAACACAGTTGTTTACGTACGGGAACCTCCTATCGCAAAGTGCACCTTTGCTCTTCTAACACGTGAAACTCTTGATTTCTGACAGACAGGAGACATCAGGGCACATATTTCTTATGGGTTTGGAAAGTAAATCATATGCATCTAAAACTCCAGGGCTGGACCTTTCTTTCACGGTGCAAAACACTATTGTTTCTTTAGGGGAAGCTCAACAGGCAAAGTGCAACTTTTCGTTGCTAACAAGAGAAACAGCTGATTCTTTCAAGACAGAAAGCAAAAGGACACACATTTCTTATGGCTTTGATAAGTGAATCATATGCATTCGAGAATGCAGGTCTGGAGCTTTCTTTCTTTGTTAAAATACAGTTGTTACGTACGGGAAGCTCCTATCGCAAAGGGCACCTTTGCTCTTCTAACACGTGAAACTCTTGATTTCTGACAGACAGGAGACATCAGGGCACATATTTCTTATGGTTTTGGAAAGTTAGTCATATACATCTAAAACTCCAGGGCTGGAGCTTACTTTCGCTGTGCAAAGCACTGTTGTTCCTTAGGGGAAGCTCAACGAGCAAAGTGCAAATTTGCTTTGCTAACAAGTGAAACAGTCGGTTCCTGTCAGACAGAAGGCATCAGGCCACAGTATTCTTATGGCTCTGGCCAGTGAATCACATGCATCAGAGAATCCAGGACTGGAGCCCTCTTTCTGGATGCAAAGCACAGTTGATCCTTAGGGGAATCTCAACGAGCAAAGTGCAACTTTGCTTTGCTAACAAGAGAAACGGTCGATTCCTGTCAGACAGAAGGCATCAGGACACACATTTCTTATGGCTTCGGTAAGTGAATAATATGCATCTGAGAATCCAGGACTGGATCTTTCTTTCTCGGTGAAAATCAACGTTGTTCCTTAGGGGAAGCTCATCTAGCAAAGTGCAACTTTTCGTTGCTAACAAGAGAAACAGCTGATTCTTGCAAGACAGCAAGCATAAGGACGCATATTTGTAATGGCTTTGGTAAGTGAATAATATGCATCTGAGAATCCAGGCCTGGATCTTTCTTTCTCGGTGAAAAACAACTTTGTTCCTTAGGGGAAGCTCACCTCGCAAAGTGCAACTTTTCCTTGCTCACAAGAGAAACAGCTGATTCTTTCAAGACAGAAAGAGAAAGGACACACATTTCTTATGGCTTTGATAAGTGAATCATATGCATTCGAGAATGCAGGTCTGGAGCTTTCTTTCTTGGTGAAAACACAGTTGTTACGTACGGGAACCTCCTATCGCAAAGTGCACCTTTGCTCTTCTAACACGTGTAATTCTTGATTTCTGACAGACAGGAGACATCAAGGCACATATTTCTTATGGTTTTGGAAAGTAAATCATATACATCTAAAACTCCAGGGCTGGAGCTTGCTTTCGCGGTGCAAAGCACTGTTGTTCCTTAGGGGAAGCTCAACGAGGAAAGTGCAATTTTGCTTTGCTAACAAGTGAAACGGTCAATTCCTGTCAGACAGAAGGCATCAGGACACAATATTCTTATGGCTCTGGCTAGTGAATCACATGCATCAGAGAATCCAGGACTGGAGCTCTCTTTCTGGATGCAAAGCACAGTTGTTCTTTAGGAGAAGTTCAGCTCGCAAAGGGTAGCATTATTCTGCTATCAAGTGAAACAGTCGATTCCAGTCAGAAAGAATGTATCAGGACACATATTTCTTATGGCTTTAGAAAGATTCCCATATGCATCTGAGAATCCAGGACTGGATCTTTCTTTCTCGGTGAAAAACAAAGTTGTTCCTTAAGGGAAGCTCATCTCGCAAAGTGCAACCTTTCGTTGCTAACAAGAGAAACAGCTGATTCTTGCAAGAGAGAAAGCATAAGGACACACATTTCTTATGGCTTCGGTAAGTGAATAATATGCATCTGAGTATCCAGGCCTGGATATTTCTTTCTCGGTGAAAAACAACGTTGTTCCTTAGGGGAAGCTCATCTCGCAAAGTGCAACTTTGCTTTGCTAACAAGAGAAACAGTCGATTCCGGTCAGAGAGAAGGCATCAGGACACACAATTCTTATGGCTTCGGTAAGTGAATAATATGCATCTGAGAGTCCAGGCCTGGATCTTTCTTTCTCGGTGAAAAACAACTTTGTTCCTTAGGGGAAGCTCAACTCGCAAAGTGAAACTTTTCGTTGCTAACAAGAGAAACAGCTGATTCTTGCAAGACAGAAGGCATAAGGACACACATTTCTTATGGATTTGGTAAGTGAATAATATGCATCTGAGAATCCAGGACTGGATCTTTCTTTCTCGGTGAAAAACAACTTTGTTCCTTAGGGGAAACTCAACTCGCAAAGTGCAACTTTTCGTTGCTAACAAGAGAAACAGCTGATTCTTGTAAGACAGAAAGCAAAAGGACACACATTTCTTATGGCTTTTATAAGTGAATCATATGCATTCGAGAATGCAGGTCTGGAGCTTTCTTTCTTTGTGAAAACACAGTAGTTACGTATTGGAAGCTCCTATCGCAAAGTGCACCTTTGCTCCTCTAACACATGAAACTCTTGATTTCTGACAGACAGGAGACATCAGGGCACATATTTCTTATGGTTTTGGAAAGTAAATCATATACATCTAAAACTCCAAGGCTGGAGCTGGCTTTCACGGTGCAAAGCACTGTTGTTCCTTAGGGGAAGCTCAACGAGCAAAGTGCAACTTTGCTTTGCTACAAGTGAAACAGTCGATTCCTGTCAGGCAGAAGGCATCAGGACACAGTATTCTTATGGCTCTGGCTAGTGAATCACATGCATCAGTAAATCCAGGAATGGAGCTCTCTTTCTGGATGCAAAGCACAGTTGTTCCTTAGGGGAATCTCAACGAGCAAAGTGCAACTTTGCTTTGCTAACAAGAGAAACAGTCGATTCCTGTCAGACAGAAGGCATCAGGACACACATTTCTTATGGCTTCGGTAAGTGAATAATATGCATCTGAGAATCCAGGTTTGGATCTTTCTTTCTCGGTGGAAAACAACTTTGTTCCTTAGGGGAAGCTCATCTTGCAAAGTACAACTATTCGTTGCTAACAAGAGAAATAGCTGATTCTTGCAAGACAGCAAGCATAAGGACACACATTTCTTATGGCTCTGGCTAGTGAATCACATGCATCAGAGAATCCAGGACTGGAGCTCTATTTCTGGATGCAAAGCACTGTTGCTCCTTAGGGGAAGCTCAGCTCGCAAAGAATAGCATTTTTCGGCTAACAAGTTAAACACTCGATTCCTGGAAGAAAGAATGTATCAGGACACATATTTCTTATGGCTTTAGAAAGATTCTCATATGCATCTGAGAGTCCAGGACTGAATCTTTCTTTCTCGGAGAAAAACAACGTTGTTCCTTAGGGGGGCTCATCTCACAAAGTGCTACTTATCGTTGCTAACAAGAGAAACAGCTGATTCTTGCAAGACAGAAAGCATAAAGACACACATTTCTTATGGCTTTGGTAAGTGAATAATATGCATCTGAGAGTCCAGGCCTGGATCTTTCTTTCTCGGTGAAAAACAACTTTGTTCCTTAGGGGAAGCTCAACTCGCAAAGTGCAACTTTTCGTTGCTAACAAGAGAAACAGCTGATTCTTGCAAGACAGAAGGCATAAGGACACACATTTCTTATGGATTTGGTAAGTGAATAATATGCATCTGAGAGTCCAGGCCTGGATCTTTCTTTCTCGGTGAAAATCAACTTTGTTCCTTAGGGGAAACTCAACTCGCAAAGTGCAACTTTTCGTTGCTAACAAGAGAAACAGCTGATTCTTGTAAGACAGAAAGCAAAAGGACACACATTTCTTATGGCTTTTATAAGTGAATCATATGCATTCGACAATGCAGGTCTGGAGCTTTCTTTCTTTGTGAAAACACAGTAGTTACGTATTGGAAGCTCCTATCGCAAAGTGCACCTTTGCTCCTCTAACACATGAAACTCTTGATTTCTGACAGACAGGAGACATCAGGGCACATATTTCTTATGGTTTTGGAAAGTAAATCATATACATCTAAAACTCCAAGGCTGGAGCTGGCTTTCACGGTGCAAAGCACTGTTGTTCCTTAGGGGAAGCTCAACGAGCAAAGTGCAACTTTGCTTTGCTACAAGTGAAACAGTCGATTCCTGTCAGACAGAAGGCATCAGGACACAGTATTCTTATGGCTCTGGCTAGTGAATCAGATGCATCAGGGAATCCAGGACTGGAGCTCTCTTTCTGGATGCAAAGCACAGTTGTTCTTTAGGAGAAGTTCAGCTCGCAAAGAATAGCATTTTTCGGCTAACAAGTGAAACACTCGATTCCTGGCAGAAAGAATGTATCAGGACACACATTTCTTATGGCTTTAGAAAGATTCTCATATGCATCTGAGAGTCCAGGACTGAATATTTCTTTCTCGGAGAAAAACAACGTTGTTCCTTAGGGGAGGCTCATCTCGCAAAGTGCAACTTTGCTTTGCTAAAAAGAGAAACAGTCGATTCCGGTCAGAGAGAAGGCATCAGGACACACAATTCTTATGCCTTCGGTAAGTGAATAATATGCATCTGAGAATCCAGGACTGGATCTTTCTTTCTCGGTGAAAAACAGCTTTGTTCCTTAGGGGAAGCTCAACTCGCAAAGTGCAACTTTTCGTTCCTAACAAGAGAAACAGCTGATTCTTTCAAGACAGAAAGCAAAAGGACACAAATTTCTTATGGCTTTGATAAGTGAATCATATGCATTCGAGAATGCAGGTATGGACCTTTCTTTCTAGGTGAAAACACAGTTGTTACGTACGGGAAGCTCCTATCGCAAAGTGCACCTTTGCTCTTCTAACACGTGAAACTCTTGATTTCTGACAGACAGGAGACATCAGGACACATATTTCTTATGGCTTTAGAAAGATTCCCATATGCATCTGTGAATCCAGGACTGGATCTTTCTTTCTCGGTGAAAAACAACGTTGTTCCTTAGGGGAAGCTCATCTCGCAAAGTGCAACTTTGCATTGCTGACAAGAGAAACAGTCGATTCCTGTCAGAGAGAAGGCATCAGGACACACATTTCTTATGGCTTCGGTAAGTGAATAATATGCATCTGAGAATCCAGGACTGGATCTTTCTTTCTCGGTGAAAAACAACTTTGTTCCTTAGGGGAAGCTCAACTCGCAAAGTGCAACTTTTCGTTGCTAACAAGAGAAACAGCTGATTCTTTCAAGACAGAAAGAGAAAGGACACACATTTCTTATGGCTTTGATAAGTGAATCATATGCATTCGAGAATGCAGGTCTGGAGCTTTCTTTCTTGGTGAAAACACAGTTGTTTACGTACGGGAACCTCCTATCGCAAAGTGCACCTTTGCTCTTCTAACACGTGAAACTCTTGATTTCTGACAGACAGGAGACATCAGGGCACATATTTCTTATGGGTTTGGAAAGTAAATCATATGCATCTAAAACTCCAGGGCTGGACCTTTCTTTCACGGTGCAAAACACTATTGTTTCTTTAGGGGAAGCTCAACAGGCAAAGTGCAACTTTTCGTTGCTAACAAGAGAAACAGCTGATTCTTTCAAGACAGAAAGCAAAAGGACACACATTTCTTATGGCTTTGATAAGTGAATCATATGCATTCGAGAATGCAGGTCTGGAGCTTTCTTTCTTTGTTAAAATACAGTTGTTACGTACGGGAAGCTCCTATCGCAAAGGGCACCTTTGCTCTTCTAACACGTGAAACTCTTGATTTCTGACAGACAGGAGACATCAGGGCACATATTTCTTATGGTTTTGGAAAGTTAGTCATATACATCTAAAACTCCAGGGCTGGAGCTTACTTTCGCTGTGCAAAGCACTGTTGTTCCTTAGGGGAAGCTCAACGAGCAAAGTGCAAATTTGCTTTGCTAACAAGTGAAACGGTCGGTTCCTGTCAGACAGAAGGCATCAGGCCACAGTATTCTTATGGCTCTGGCCAGTGAATCACATGCATCAGAGAATCCAGGACTGGAGCCCTCTTTCTGGATGCAAAGCACAGTTGATCCTTAGGGGAATCTCAACGAGCAAAGTGCAACTTTGCTTTGCTAACAAGAGAAACGGTCGATTCCTGTCAGACAGAAGGCATCAGGCCACAGTATTCTTATGGCTCTGGCCAGTGAATCACATGCATCAGAGAATCCAGGACTGGAGCCCTCTTTCTGGATGCAAAGCACAGTTGATCCTTAGGGGAATCTCAACGAGCAAAGTGCAACTTTGCTTTGCTAACAAGAGAAACGGTCGATTCCTGTCAGACAGAAGGCATCAGGACACACATTTCTTATGGCTTCGGTAAGTGAATAATATGCATCTGAGAATCCAGGACTGGATCTTTCTTTCTCGGTGAAAATCAACGTTGTTCCTTAGGGGAAGCTCATCTAGCAAAGTGCAACTTTTCGTTCCTAACAAGAGAAACAGCTGATTCTTGCAAGACAGCAAGCATAAGGACGCATATTTGTAATGGCTTTGGTAAGTGAATAATATGCATCTGAGAATCCAGGCCTGGATCTTTCTTTCTCGGTGAAAAACAACTTTGTTCCTTAGGGGAAGCTCACCTCGCAAAGTGCAACTTTTCCTTGCTAACAAGAGAAACAGCTGATTCTTTCAAGACAGAAAGAGAAAGGACACACATTTCTTATGGCTTTGATAAGTGAATCATATGCATTCGAGAATGCAGGTCTGGAGCTTTCTTTCTTGGTGAAAACACAGTTGTTACGTACGGGAACCTCCTATCGCAAAGTGCACCTTTGCTCTTCTAACACGTGTAATTCTTGATTTCTGACAGACAGGAGACATCAGGGCACATATTTCTTATGGTTTTGGAAAGTAAATCATATACATCTAAAACTCCAGGGCTGGAGCTTGCTTTCGCGGTGCAAAGCACTGTTGTTCCTTAGGGGAAGCTCAACGAGGAAAGTGCAATTTTGCTTTGCTAACAAGTGAAACGGTCAATTCCTGTCAGACAGAAGGCATCAGGACACAATATTCTTATGGCTCTGGCTAGTGAATCACATGCATCAGAGAATCCAGGACTGGAGCTCTCTTTCTGGATGCAAAGCACAGTTGTTCTTTAGGAGAAGTTCAGCTCGCAAAGGGTAGCATTATTCTGCTATCAAGTGAAACAGTCGATTCCAGTCAGAAAGAATGTATCAGGACACATATTTCTTATGGCTTTAGAAAGATTCCCATATGCATCTGAGAATCCAGGACTGGATCTTTCTTTCTCGGTGAAAAACAAAGTTGTTCCTTAAGGGAAGCTCATCTCGCAAAGTGCAACCTTTCGTTGCTAACAAGAGAAACAGCTGATTCTTGCAAGACAGAAAGCATAAGGACACACATTTCTTATGGCTTTGGTAAGTGAATAATATGCATCTGAGTATCCAGGCCTGGATATTTCTTTCTCGGTGAAAAACAACGTTGTTCCTTAGGGGAAGCTCATCTCGCAAAGTGCAACTTTGCTTTGCTAACAAGAGAAACAGTCGATTCCGGTCAGAGAGAAGGCATCAGGACACACAATTCTTATGGCTTCGGTAAGTGAATAATATGCATCTGAGAATCCAGGACTGGATCTTTCTTTCTCGGTGAAAAACAGCTTTGTTCCTTAGGGGAAGCTCAACTCGCAAAGTGCAACTTTTCGTTGCAACAAGAGAAAGAGCTGATTCTTTCAAGACAGAAAGCAAAAGGACACACATTTCTTATGGTGTTGATAAGTGAATCATATGCATTCGAGAATGCAGGTCTGGAGCTTTCTTTCTTGGTGAAAACACAGTTGTTACGTACGGGAACCTCCTATCGCAAAGTGCACCTTTGCTCTTCTAACACGTGAAACTCTTGATTTCTGACAGACAGGAGACATCAGGGCACATATTTCTTATGGGTTTGGAAAGTAAATCATATGCATCTAAAACTCCAGGTCTGGACCTTTCTTTCACGGTGCAAAACACTATTGTTTCTTTAGGGGAAGCTCAACACGCAAAGTGCAACTTTTCGTTGCTAACAAGAGAAACAGCTGATTCTTTCAAGACAGAAAGCAAAAGGACACACATTTCTTATGGCTTTGGTAAGTGAATCATATGCATTCGAGAATGCAGGTATGGACCTTTCTTTCTAGGTGAAAACACAGTTGTTACGTACGGGAAGCTCCTATCGCAAAGTGCAACTTTGCTCTTCTAACACGTGAAACTCTTGATTTCTGACAGACAGGAGACATCAGGACACATATTTCTAATGGCTTTAGAAAGATTCCCATATGCATCTGTGAATCCAGGACTGGATCTTTCTTTCTCGGTGAAAAACAAAGTTGTTCCTTAGGGGAAGCTCATCTCGCAAAGTGCAACTTTTCGTTGCTAACAAGAGAAACAGCTGATTCTTGCAAGACAGAAAGCATAAGAACACACATTTCTTATGGCTTTGGTAAGTGAATAATATGCATCTGAGAATCCAGGACTGGATCTATCTTTCTCGGTGAAAAACAACGTTGTTCCTTAGGGGAAGCTCATCTCGCAAAGTGCAACTTTTCGTTGCTAACAAGAGAAACATCTGATTCTTGCAAGACAGGAATCATAAGGACACACATTTCTTATGGCTTTGGTAAGTGAATAATATGCATCTGAGAATCCAGGCCTGGATCTTTCTTTCTAGGTGAAAAACAACGTTGTTCCTTAGGGGAAGCTCATCTAGCAAAGTGCAACTTTTCGTTGCTAACAAGAGAAACAGCTGATTCTTGCAAGACAGAAAGCATCAGGACACACATTTCTTATGACTTTGATAAGTGAATCATATGCATCTGAGAATCGAGGCCTGGATCTTTCTGTCTCGGTGAAAAACAACTTTGTTCCTTAGGGGAAGCTCATCTCGCAAAGTGCAACTTTTCGTTGCTAACAAGAGAAACAGCTGATTCTTTCTAGACAGAAAGCATAAGGACACACATTTCTTATGGCTTTGATAAGTGAATCATATGCATTCGAGAATGCAGGTCTGGAGCTTTCTTTCTTTGTTAAAATACAGTTGTTACGTACGGGAAGCTCCTATCGCAAAGGGCACCTTTGCTCTTCTAACACGTGAAACTCTTGATTTCTGACAGACAGGAGACATCAGGGCACATATTTCTTATGGTTTTGGAAAGTTAGTCATATACATCTAAAACTCCAGGGCTGGAGCTTACTTTCGCTGTGCAAAGCACTGTTGTTCCTTAGGGGAAGCTCAACGAGCAAAGTGCAAATTTGCTTTGCTAACAAGTGAAACAGTCGGTTCCTGTCAGACAGAAGGCATCAGGCCACAGTATTCTTATGGCTCTGGCCAGTGAATCACATGCATCAGAGAATCCAGGACTGGAGCCCTCTTTCTGGATGCAAAGCACAGTTGATCCTTAGGGGAATCTCAACGAGCAAAGTGCAACTTTGCTTTGCTAACAAGAGAAACGGTCGATTCCTGTCAGACAGAAGGCATCAGGACACACATTTCTTATGGCTTCGGTAAGTGAATAATATGCATCTGAGAATCCAGGACTGGATCTTTCTTTCTCGGTGAAAATCAACGTTGTTCCTTAGGGGAAGCTCATCTAGCAAAGTGCAACTTTTCGTTCCTAACAAGAGAAACAGCTGATTCTTGCAAGACAGCAAGCATAAGGACGCATATTTGTAATGGCTTTGGTAAGTGAATAATATGCATCTGAGAATCCAGGCCTGGATCTTTCTTTCTCGGTGAAAAACAACTTTGTTCCTTAGGGGAAGCTCACCTCGCAAAGTGCAACTTTTCCTTGCTCACAAGAGAAACAGCTGATTCTTTCAAGACAGAAAGAGAAAGGACACACATTTCTTATGGCTTTGATAAGTGAATCATATGCATTCGAGAATGCAGGTCTGGAGCTTTCTTTCTTGGTGAAAACACAGTTGTTACGTACGGGAACCTCCTATCGCAAAGTGCACCTTTGCTCTTCTAACACGTGTAATTCTTGATTTCTGACAGACAGGAGACATCAAGGCACATATTTCTTATGGTTTTGGAAAGTAAATCATATACATCTAAAACTCCAGGGCTGGAGCTTGCTTTCGCGGTGCAAAGCACTGTTGTTCCTTAGGGGAAGCTCAACGAGGAAAGTGCAATTTTGCTTTGCTAACAAGTGAAACGGTCAATTCCTGTCAGACAGAAGGCATCAGGACACAATATTCTTATGGCTCTGGCTAGTGAATCACATGCATCAGAGAATCCAGGACTGGAGCTCTCTTTCTGGATGCAAAGCACAGTTGTTCTTTAGGAGAAGTTCAGCTCGCAAAGGG
This sequence comes from Pithys albifrons albifrons, assembly GCF_047495875.1. Lineage (NCBI taxonomy): Eukaryota > Metazoa > Chordata > Aves > Passeriformes > Thamnophilidae > Pithys > Pithys albifrons. The sequence continues at coordinate 270,022 of NC_092493.1, forward strand.
TAGCATTATTCTGCTATCAAGTGAAACAGTCGATTCCAGTCAGAAAGAATGTATCAGGACACATATTTCTTATGGCTTTAGAAAGATTCCCATATGCATCTGAGAATCCAGGACTGGATCTTTCTTTCTCGGTGAAAAACAAAGTTGTTCCTTAAGGGAAGCTCATCTCGCAAAGTGCAACCTTTCGTTGCTAACAAGAGAAACAGCTGATTCTTGCAAGAGAGAAAGCATAAGGACACACATTTCTTATGGCTTCGGTAAGTGAATAATATGCATCTGAGTATCCAGGCCTGGATATTTCTTTCTCGGTGAAAAACAACGTTGTTCCTTAGGGGAAGCTCATCTCGCAAAGTGCAACTTTGCTTTGCTAACAAGAGAAACAGTCGATTCCGGTCAGAGAGAAGGCATCAGGACACACAATTCTTATGGCTTCGGTAAGTGAATAATATGCATCTGAGAGTCCAGGCCTGGATCTTTCTTTCTCGGTGAAAAACAACTTTGTTCCTTAGGGGAAGCTCAACTCGCAAAGTGAAACTTTTCGTTGCTAACAAGAGAAACAGCTGATTCTTGCAAGACAGAAGGCATAAGGACACACATTTCTTATGGATTTGGTAAGTGAATAATATGCATCTGAGAATCCAGGACTGGATCTTTCTTTCTCGGTGAAAAACAACTTTGTTCCTTAGGGGAAACTCAACTCGCAAAGTGCAACTTTTCGTTGCTAACAAGAGAAACAGCTGATTCTTGTAAGACAGAAAGCAAAAGGACACACATTTCTTATGGCTTTGGTAAGTGAATCATATGCATTCGACAATGCAGGTCTGGAGCTTTCTTTCTTTGTGAAAACACAGTAGTTACGTATTGGAAGCTCCTATCGCAAAGTGCACCTTTGCTCCTCTAACACATGAAACTCTTGATTTCTGACAGACAGGAGACATCAGGGCACATATTTCTTATGGTTTTGGAAAGTAAATCATATACATCTAAAACTCCAAGGCTGGAGCTGGCTTTCACGGTGCAAAGCACTGTTGTTCCTTAGGGGAAGCTCAACGAGCAAAGTGCAACTTTGCTTTGCTACAAGTGAAACAGTCGATTCCTGTCAGGCAGAAGGCATCAGGACACAGTATTCTTATGGCTCTGGCTAGTGAATCACATGCATCAGTAAATCCAGGAATGGAGCTCTCTTTCTGGATGCAAAGCACAGTTGTTCCTTAGGGGAATCTCAACGAGCAAAGTGCAACTTTGCTTTGCTAACAAGAGAAACAGTCGATTCCTGTCAGACAGAAGGCATCAGGACACACATTTCTTATGGCTTCGGTAAGTGAATAATATGCATCTGAGAATCCAGGTTTGGATCTTTCTTTCTCGGTGGAAAACAACTTTGTTCCTTAGGGGAAGCTCATCTTGCAAAGTACAACTATTCGTTGCTAACAAGAGAAATAGCTGATTCTTGCAAGACAGCAAGCATAAGGACACACATTTCTTATGGCTCTGGCTAGTGAATCACATGCATCAGAGAATCCAGGACTGGAGCTCTATTTCTGGATGCAAAGCACTGTTGCTCTATAGGGGAAGCTCAGCTCGCAAAGAATAGCATTTTTCGGCTAACAAGTTAAACACTCGATTCCTGGAAGAAAGAATGTATCAGGACACATATTTCTTATGGCTTTAGAAAGATTCTCATATGCATCTGAGAGTCCAGGACTGAATCTTTCTTTCTCGGAGAAAAACAACGTTGTTCCTTAGGGGGGCTCATCTCACAAAGTGCTACTTATCGTTGCTAACAAGAGAAACAGCTGATTCTTGCAAGACAGAAAGCATAAAGACACACATTTCTTATGGCTTTGGTAAGTGAATAATATGCATCTGAGAGTCCAGGCCTGGATCTTTCTTTCTCGGTGAAAAACAACTTTGTTCCTTAGGGGAAGCTCAACTCGCAAAGTGCAACTTTTCGTTGCTAACAAGAGAAACAGCTGATTCTTGCAAGACAGAAGGCATAAGGACACACATTTCTTATGGATTTGGTAAGTGAATAATATGCATCTGAGAGTCCAGGCCTGGATCTTTCTTTCTCGGTGAAAATCAACTTTGTTCCTTAGGGGAAACTCAACTCGCAAAGTGCAACTTTTCGTTGCTAACAAGAGAAACAGCTGATTCTTGTAAGACAGAAAGCAAAAGGACACACATTTCTTATGGCTTTTATAAGTGAATCATATGCATTCGACAATGCAGGTCTGGAGCTTTCTTTCTTTGTGAAAACACAGTAGTTACGTATTGGAAGCTCCTATCGCAAAGTGCACCTTTGCTCCTCTAACACATGAAACTCTTGATTTCTGACAGACAGGAGACATCAGGGCACATATTTCTTATGGTTTTGGAAAGTAAATCATATACATCTAAAACTCCAAGGCTGGAGCTGGCTTTCACGGTGCAAAGCACTGTTGTTCCTTAGGGGAAGCTCAACGAGCAAAGTGCAACTTTGCTTTGCTACAAGTGAAACAGTCGATTCCTGTCAGACAGAAGGCATCAGGACACAGTATTCTTATGGCTCTGGCTAGTGAATCAGATGCATCAGGGAATCCAGGACTGGAGCTCTCTTTCTGGATGCAAAGCACAGTTGTTCTTTAGGAGAAGTTCAGCTCGCAAAGAATAGCATTTTTCGGCTAACAAGTGAAACACTCGATTCCTGGCAGAAAGAATGTATCAGGACACACATTTCTTATGGCTTTAGAAAGATTCTCATATGCATCTGAGAGTCCAGGACTGAATATTTCTTTCTCGGAGAAAAACAACGTTGTTCCTTAGGGGAGGCTCATCTCGCAAAGTGCAACTTTGCTTTGCTAAAAAGAGAAACAGTCGATTCCGGTCAGAGAGAAGGCATCAGGACACACAATTCTTATGCCTTCGGTAAGTGAATAATATGCATCTGAGAATCCAGGACTGGATCTTTCTTTCTCGGTGAAAAACAGCTTTGTTCCTTAGGGGAAGCTCAACTCGCAAAGTGCAACTTTTCGTTCCTAACAAGAGAAACAGCTGATTCTTTCAAGACAGAAAGCAAAAGGACACAAATTTCTTATGGCTTTGATAAGTGAATCATATGCATTCGAGAATGCAGGTATGGACCTTTCTTTCTAGGTGAAAACACAGTTGTTACGTACGGGAAGATCCTATCGCAAAGTGCACCTTTGCTCTTCTAACACGTGAAACTCTTGATTTCTGACAGACAGGAGACATCAGGACACATATTTCTTATGGCTTTAGAAAGATTCCCATATGCATCTGTGAATCCAGGACTGGATCTTTCTTTCTCGGTGAAAAACAACGTTGTTCCTTAGGGGAAGCTCATCTCGCAAAGTGCAACTTTGCATTGCTGACAAGAGAAACAGTCGATTCCTGTCAGAGAGAAGGCATCAGGACACACATTTCTTATGGCTTCGGTAAGTGAATAATATGCATCTGAGAATCCAGGACTGGATCTTTCTTTCTCGGTGAAAAACAACTTTGTTCCTTAGGGGAAGCTCAACTCGCAAAGTGCAACTTTTCGTTGCTAACAAGAGAAACAGCTGATTCTTTCAAGACAGAAAGAGAAAGGACACACATTTCTTATGGCTTTGATAAGTGAATCATATGCATTCGAGAATGCAGGTCTGGAGCTTTCTTTCTTGGTGAAAACACAGTTGTTTACGTACGGGAACCTCCTATCGCAAAGTGCACCTTTGCTCTTCTAACACGTGAAACTCTTGATTTCTGACAGACAGGAGACATCAGGGCACATATTTCTTATGGGTTTGGAAAGTAAATCATATGCATCTAAAACTCCAGGGCTGGACCTTTCTTTCACGGTGCAAAACACTATTGTTTCTTTAGGGGAAGCTCAACAGGCAAAGTGCAACTTTTCGTTGCTAACAAGAGAAACAGCTGATTCTTTCAAGACAGAAAGCAAAAGGACACACATTTCTTATGGCTTTGATAAGTGAATCATATGCATTCGAGAATGCAGGTCTGGAGCTTTCTTTCTTTGTTAAAATACAGTTGTTACGTACGGGAAGCTCCTATCGCAAAGGGCACCTTTGCTCTTCTAACACGTGAAACTCTTGATTTCTGACAGACAGGAGACATCAGGGCACATATTTCTTATGGTTTTGGAAAGTTAGTCATATACATCTAAAACTCCAGGGCTGGAGCTTACTTTCGCTGTGCAAAGCACTGTTGTTCCTTAGGGGAAGCTCAACGAGCAAAGTGCAAATTTGCTTTGCTAACAAGTGAAACGGTCGGTTCCTGTCAGACAGAAGGCATCAGGCCACAGTATTCTTATGGCTCTGGCCAGTGAATCACATGCATCAGAGAATCCAGGACTGGAGCCCTCTTTCTGGATGCAAAGCACAGTTGATCCTTAGGGGAATCTCAACGAGCAAAGTGCAACTTTGCTTTGCTAACAAGAGAAACGGTCGATTCCTGTCAGACAGAAGGCATCAGGCCACAGTATTCTTATGGCTCTGGCCAGTGAATCACATGCATCAGAGAATCCAGGACTGGAGCCCTCTTTCTGGATGCAAAGCACAGTTGATCCTTAGGGGAATCTCAACGAGCAAAGTGCAACTTTGCTTTGCTAACAAGAGAAACGGTCGATTCCTGTCAGACAGAAGGCATCAGGACACACATTTCTTATGGCTTCGGTAAGTGAATAATATGCATCTGAGAATCCAGGACTGGATCTTTCTTTCTCGGTGAAAATCAACGTTGTTCCTTAGGGGAAGCTCATCTAGCAAAGTGCAACTTTTCGTTCCTAACAAGAGAAACAGCTGATTCTTGCAAGACAGCAAGCATAAGGACGCATATTTGTAATGGCTTTGGTAAGTGAATAATATGCATCTGAGAATCCAGGCCTGGATCTTTCTTTCTCGGTGAAAAACAACTTTGTTCCTTAGGGGAAGCTCACCTCGCAAAGTGCAACTTTTCCTTGCTAACAAGAGAAACAGCTGATTCTTTCAAGACAGAAAGAGAAAGGACACACATTTCTTATGGCTTTGATAAGTGAATCATATGCATTCGAGAATGCAGGTCTGGAGCTTTCTTTCTTGGTGAAAACACAGTTGTTACGTACGGGAACCTCCTATCGCAAAGTGCACCTTTGCTCTTCTAACACGTGTAATTCTTGATTTCTGACAGACAGGAGACATCAGGGCACATATTTCTTATGGTTTTGGAAAGTAAATCATATACATCTAAAACTCCAGGGCTGGAGCTTGCTTTCGCGGTGCAAAGCACTGTTGTTCCTTAGGGGAAGCTCAACGAGGAAAGTGCAATTTTGCTTTGCTAACAAGTGAAACGGTCAATTCCTGTCAGACAGAAGGCATCAGGACACAATATTCTTATGGCTCTGGCTAGTGAATCACATGCATCAGAGAATCCAGGACTGGAGCTCTCTTTCTGGATGCAAAGCACAGTTGTTCTTTAGGAGAAGTTCAGCTCGCAAAGGGTAGCATTATTCTGCTATCAAGTGAAACAGTCGATTCCAGTCAGAAAGAATGTATCAGGACACATATTTCTTATGGCTTTAGAAAGATTCCCATATGCATCTGAGAATCCAGGACTGGATCTTTCTTTCTCGGTGAAAAACAAAGTTGTTCCTTAAGGGAAGCTCATCTCGCAAAGTGCAACCTTTCGTTGCTAACAAGAGAAACAGCTGATTCTTGCAAGACAGAAAGCATAAGGACACACATTTCTTATGGCTTTGGTAAGTGAATAATATGCATCTGAGTATCCAGGCCTGGATATTTCTTTCTCGGTGAAAAACAACGTTGTTCCTTAGGGGAAGCTCATCTCGCAAAGTGCAACTTTGCTTTGCTAACAAGAGAAACAGTCGATTCCGGTCAGAGAGAAGGCATCAGGACACACAATTCTTATGGCTTCGGTAAGTGAATAATATGCATCTGAGAATCCAGGACTGGATCTTTCTTTCTCGGTGAAAAACAGCTTTGTTCCTTAGGGGAAGCTCAACTCGCAAAGTGCAACTTTTCGTTGCTAACAAGAGAAAGAGCTGATTCTTTCAAGACAGAAAGCAAAAGGACACACATTTCTTATGGTGTTGATAAGTGAATCATATGCATTCGAGAATGCAGGTCTGGACCTTTCTTTCTTGGTGAAAACACAGTTGTTACGTACGGGAAGCTCCTATCGCAAAGTGCAACTTTGCTCTTCTAACACGTGAAACTCTTGATTTCTGACAGACAGGAGACATCAGGACACATATTTCTAATGGCTTTAGAAAGATTCCCATATGCATCTGTGAATCCAGGACTGGATCTTTCTTTCTCGGTGAAAAACAAAGTTGTTCCTTAGGGGAAGCTCATCTCGCAAAGTGCAACTTTTCGTTGCTAACAAGAGAAACAGCTGATTCTTGCAAGACAGAAAGCATAAGAACACACATTTCTTATGGCTTTGGTAAGTGAATAATATGCATCTGAGAATCCAGGACTGGATCTATCTTTCTCGGTGAAAAACAACGTTGTTCCTTAGGGGAAGCTCATCTCGCAAAGTGCAACTTTTCGTTGCTAACAAGAGAAACATCTGATTCTTGCAAGACAGGAATCATAAGGACACACATTTCTTATGGCTTTGGTAAGTGAATAATATGCATCTGAGAATCCAGGCCTGGATCTTTCTTTCTAGGTGAAAAACAACGTTGTTCCTTAGGGGAAGCTCATCTAGCAAAGTGCAACTTTTCGTTGCTAACAAGAGAAACAGCTGATTCTTGCAAGACAGAAAGCATCAGGACACACATTTCTTATGACTTTGATAAGTGAATCATATGCATCTGAGAATCGAGGCCTGGATCTTTCTGTCTCGGTGAAAAACAACTTTGTTCCTTAGGGGAAGCTCATCTCGCAAAGTGCAACTTTTCGTTGCTAACAAGAGAAACAGCTGATTCTTTCTAGACAGAAAGCATAAGGACACACATTTCTTATGGCTTTGATAAGTGAATCATATGCATTCGAGAATGCAGGTCTGGAGCTTTCTTTCTTTGTTAAAATACAGTTGTTACGTACGGGAAGCTCCTATCGCAAAGGGCACCTTTGCTCTTCTAACACGTGAAACTCTTGATTTCTGACAGACAGGAGACATCAGGGCACATATTTCTTATGGTTTTGGAAAGTTAGTCATATACATCTAAAACTCCAGGGCTGGAGCTTACTTTCGCTGTGCAAAGCACTGTTGTTCCTTAGGGGAAGCTCAACGAGCAAAGTGCAAATTTGCTTTGCTAACAAGTGAAACAGTCGGTTCCTGTCAGACAGAAGGCATCAGGCCACAGTATTCTTATGGCTCTGGCCAGTGAATCACATGCATCAGAGAATCCAGGACTGGAGCCCTCTTTCTGGATGCAAAGCACAGTTGATCCTTAGGGGAATCTCAACGAGCAAAGTGCAACTTTGCTTTGCTAACAAGAGAAACGGTCGATTCCTGTCAGACAGAAGGCATCAGGACACACATTTCTTATGGCTTCGGTAAGTGAATAATATGCATCTGAGAATCCAGGACTGGATCTTTCTTTCTCGGTGAAAATCAACGTTGTTCCTTAGGGGAAGCTCATCTAGCAAAGTGCAACTTTTCGTTCCTAACAAGAGAAACAGCTGATTCTTGCAAGACAGCAAGCATAAGGACGCATATTTGTAATGGCTTTGGTAAGTGAATAATATGCATCTGAGAATCCAGGCCTGGATCTTTCTTTCTCGGTGAAAAACAACTTTGTTCCTTAGGGGAAGCTCACCTCGCAAAGTGCAACTTTTCCTTGCTCACAAGAGAAACAGCTGATTCTTTCAAGACAGAAAGCGAAAGGACACACATTTCTTATGGCTTTGATAAGTGAATCATATGCATTCGAGAATGCAGGTCTGGAGCTTTCTTTCTTGGTGAAAACACAGTTGTTACGTACGGGAACCTCCTATCGCAAAGTGCACCTTTGCTTTTCTAACACGTGTAATTCTTGATTTCTGACAGACAGGAGACATCAGGGCACATATTTCTTATGGTTTTGGAAAGTAAATCATATACATCTAAAACTCCAGGGCTGGAGCTTGCTTTCGCGGTGCAAAGCACTGTTGTTCCTTAGGGGAAGCTCAACGAGGAAAGTGCAATTTTGCTTTGCTAACAAGTGAAACGGTCAATTCCTGTCAGACAGAAGGCATCAGGACACAATATTCTTATGGCTCTGGCTAGTGAATCACATGCATCAGAGAATCCAGGACTGGAGCTCTCTTTCTGGATGCAAAGCACAGTTGTTCTTTAGGAGAAGTTCAGCTCGCAAAGGGTAGCATTATTCTGCTATCAAGTGAAACAGTCGATTCCAGTCAGAAAGAATGTATCAGGACACATATTTCTTATGGCGTTAGAAAGATTCCCATATGCATCTGAGAATCCAGGACTGGATCTTTCTTTCTCGGTGAAAAACAAAGTTGTTCCTTAAGGGAAGCTCATCTCGCAAAGTGCAACTTTTCGTTGCTAACAAGAGAAACAGCTGATTCTTGCAAGACAGAAAGCATAAGAACACACATTTCTTATGGCTTTGGTAAGTGAATAATATGCATCTGAGAATCCAGGACTGGATCTATCTTTCTCGGTGAAAAACAACGTTGTTCCTTAGGGGAAGCTCATCTCGCAAAGTGCAACTTTTCGTTGCTAACAAGAGAAACATCTGATTCTTGCAAGACAGGAATCATAAGGACACACATTTCTTATGGCTTTGGTAAGTGAATAATATGCATCTGAGAATCCAGGCCTGGATCTTTCTTTCTAGGTGAAAAACAACGTTGTTCCTTAGGGGAAGCTCATCTAGCAAAGTGCAACTTTTCGTTGCTAACAAGAGAAACAGCTGATTCTTGCAAGACAGAAAGCATCAGGACACACATTTCTTATGACTTTGATAAGTGAATCATATGCATCTGAGAATCGAGGCCTGGATCTTTCTGTCTCGGTGAAAAACAACTTTGTTCCTTAGGGGAAGCTCATCTCGCAAAGTGCAACTTTTCGTTGCTAACAAGAGAAACAGCTGATTCTTTCTAGACAGAAAGCATAAGGACACACATTTCTTATGGCTTTGATAAGTGAATCATATGCATTCGAGAATGCAGGTCTGGAGCTTTCTTTCTTTGTTAAAATACAGTTGTTACGTACGGGAAGCTCGTATCGCAAAGTGCACCTTTGCTCTTCTAACACGTGTAATTCTTGATTTCTGACAGACAGGAGACATCAGGGCACATATTTCTAATGGTTTTGGAAAGTAAATCATATACATCTAAAACTCCAGGGCTGGAGCTTGCTTTCGCGGTGCAAAGCACTGTTGTTCCTTAGGGGAAGCTCAACGAGCAAAGTGCAATTTTGCTTTGCTAACAAGTGAAACGGTCAATTCCTGTCAGACAGAAGGCATCAGGACACAATATTCTTATGGCTCTGGCTAGTGTATCACATGCATCAGAGAATCCAGGAATGGAGCTCTCTTTCTGAATGCAAAGCAACGTTGTTTTTTAGGAGAAGTTCAGCACGCAAAGGGTAGCATTATTCTGCTATCAAGTGATACAGTCGATTGCCGTCAGAAAGAATGTATCAGGACACATATTTCTTATGGCGTTAGAAAGATTCCCATATGCATCTGAGAATCCAGGACTGGATCTTTCTTTCTCGGTGAAAAACAACGTTGTTCCTTAGGGGAAGCTCATTTCGCAAAGTGCAACTTTGCTTTGCTAACAAGAGAAACAGCTGATTCTTGCAAGACAGAAAGCATAAGGACACACATTTCTTATGGCTTTGATAAGTGAATTGTATGCATTCGAGAATGCAGGTCTGGAGCTTTCTTTCTCGGTGAAAAACAACGTTGTTTCTTAGGGGAAGCTCAACTCGCAAAGTGCAACTTTTCGTTGGTAACAAGAGAAACAGCTGATTCTTTCAAGACAGAAAGCAAAAGGACACATATTTCTTATGGCTTTGATAAGTGAATCATATGCATTCGAGAATGCAGGTCTGGAGCTTTCTTTCTAGGTGAAAATACAGTTGTTCCTTCCGGGAAGCTCCTATCGCAAAGTGCACCTTTGCTCTTCTAACACGTGAAACTCTTGATTTCTGACAGACAGGAGACATCAGGCACATATTTCATATGGTTTTGGAAACTAATTCATATACATCTAAAGCTCCAGGGCTGGAGCTTGATTTCACGGTGCAAAGCACTGTTGTTCATTAGGGGAAGCTCATCCCGCAAAGTGCAAATTTTCGTTGCTAACAAGAGAAACAGCTGATTCTTGCAAGACAGAAAGCATAAGGACACACATTTCTTATGGCTTTGGTAAGTGAATAATATGCATCTGAGAATCCAGGCCTGGATCTTTCTTTCTCGGTGAAAAACAACCTTGTTCCTTAGCGGAATCTCATCTCGCAAAGTGCAACTTCTCGTTGCTAACAAGAGAAACTGCTGATTCTTGCAAGACAGCAAGCATAAGGACACATATTTCTTATGGCTTTGGTAAGTAAATAATATGCATCTGAGAATCGAGGCCTGGATCTTTCTTTCTCGGTGAAAAACAACGTTGTTCCTTAGGGGAAGCTCAACTCGCAAAGTGCAACTTTTCGTTGCTAACAAGAGAAACAGCTGATTCTTTCAAGACAGAAAGCAAAAGGACACACATTTCTTATGGCTTTGAGAAGTAAATCATACGCATTCGAGATTGCAGGTCTTGATCTTTCTTTCTCTGTGAAAACACAGTTGTTACATACGGGAAGCTCGTATCGCAAAGTGCACCTTTGCTCTTCTAACACGTGAAACTCTTGATTTCTGACAGACAGGAGACATCAGGGCACATATTTCTTATGGTTTTGGAAAGTAAATCATATACATCTAAAACTCCAGGGCTGGAGCTTGCTTTCGCTGTGCAAGGCACTGTTGTTCCTTAGAGGAAGCTAAACGAGAAAAGTGCAACTTTGCTTTGCTAACAAGTGAAACAGTCGATTCCTGTCAGACAGAAGGCATCAGGACACAGTATTCTTATGGCTCTGGCTAGTGAATCACATGCATCAGAGAATCCAGGAATGGAGCTCTCTTTCTGGATGCAAAGCACAGTTGTTCCTTAGGAGAAGTTCAGCTCGCAAAGAGTACCATTATTCTGCCATCAAGTGAAACAGTCGATTGCCGTCAGAAAGAATGTATCAGGACACATATTTCTTATGGCTTTAGAAAGATTCCCATATGCATCTGAGAATCCAGGACTGGATCTTTCTTTCTCGGTGAAAAACAAAGTTGTTCCTTAAGGGAAGCTTATGTCCCAAAGTGCAACTTTTCGTTGCTAACAAGAGAAACAGCTGATTCTTGCAAGACAGAAAACATAAGGACACACATTCCTTATGGCTTTGGTAAGTGAATAATATGCATCTGAGAATCCAGGACTGGATCTTTCTTTCTCCGTGAAAAACAACGTTGTTCCTTAGGGGAAGCTCATCTCGCAAAGTGCAACTTTTCGTTGCTAACAAGAGAAACAGCTGATTCTTTCAAGACAGAAAGCAAAAGGACACACATTTCTTATGGCTTTGATAAGTGAATCATATGCATTCGAGAATGCAGGTATGGAGCTTTCTTTCTTGGTGAAGACACAGTTGTTACGTACGGGAAGCTCGTATCGCAAAGTGCACCTTTGCTCTTCTAACACGTGAAACTCTTGATTTCTGACAGACAGGAGACATCAGGGCACATATTTCTTATGGTTTTGGAAAGTAAGTCATATACATCTAAAACTCCAGGGCTGGAGCTTGCTTTCACGGTGCAAAGCACTGTTGTTCCTTAGGGGAAGCTCAATGAGCAAAGGGCAACTTTGCTTTGCTAACAATGTAAGAGTCGATTCCTGTCAGACAGAAGGCATCAGGACACAGTATTCCTATGGCTCTTGTTAGTGAATCACATGCATCAGAGAATCCAGGACAGGAGCTCTCTTTCTGGATGCAAAGCGCAGTTGTTCCTTAGGGGAAGTTCAGCTTGGAAAGAGGAGCATTATTCTGCTAACAAGTGAAAGAGTCGATGCCTGCCAGAAAGTATGTATCAGGACACATATTTCTTATGGCTTTAGAAAGATTCTCATATGCATCTGAGAATCCAGGACTGGATCTTTCTTTCTCGGTGAAAAACAACATTGTTCTATAGGGGAAGCTCATCTAGAAAAGTGCAACTTTTTGTTGCTAACAAGAGAAACAGCTGATTCTTGCAAGACAGAAAGCATAAGGACACACATTTCTTATGGCTTTTGTAATGAATCATATGCATCTGAGAATCCAGGCCTGGATCTTTCTTTCTCCGTGAAAATCACAGTGGTTCCTTAGAGGAGCTCATCTCGTAAAGTGCAACTAACTCTCCCGTGATCTGCTAAAGTGTGACACGGTTGATTCGTGCCAGACAGAAGGCTGCAAGATACTTATTTTTTATGGATTTGGAAAGAGAATTATATGCATCAGAGTATCCAGGCCTGGAGCTTTCTTTCTCCGTGAAAGAAACAGTTGTTACTTATGGGAATGTACTCTCGCAAAGTGCAGCGAAGAGTCCCATCTGTGCCAACAAGTGAAACAGCTGATTCTTGCCGTTACGAATTTGTTATGGCTTTGGAAAATGAATCACATGCATCAGAGAATCCAGGCCTGGAGCTTTCTTTCTCGGTGAGAAACAGACTTGTTCTTTATGGGAAGCCCGTCTTCCAAAATGCAACTAACAGTGCCGTGCTCTCCTAACAGGTGGAAACTTGATTCCTGCCAGAGAGAATACATTAGGGCACTCATTTCTAACGGCTTTTGAAAGTGAATCATATGCATCAGATAATCCATGCCTGGAGCTTTCTTACTCTGGGAAAAGCACCGTTGCTCCTTATAGGAAGTTCATCTCGAACAGTGCTGTTAACAGTTCCATGCTCTGCTAAATTTGAAAGAGTTTATTCCTGCCAGACAGAAGGCATCAGGACCGACATTTCTTCTGGATTGGAAAGTGAATCATATGCATCTAACATTCCAGAGCTAGAGCTTGCTCTCTCGGTGAAAATCACACTGCTTCCTTAGAGAAGCTCATCTCGTTTAGTGCAACTAACAGTGCCATGATCTGCTACAATGTGACATAGTTGATTCCTGCCAGAGAGAAGGCATTGGGATACACATTTCTTAAGGCTTTGGAAAGCGAATAATATGCATCAGAAAATATCGGAATAGAGCTTTCTTTTTTGGTTAAAAGCACACTTTTCGTTAGAGGAAGCTCATCTCGCAAAATGCAGTTTACAGTCCCATGCTGTGCTAAAAGTGAAAGTATTGATTCCTGTCAGAGAGAAGGCATCAGCAATCACCTTTGTTATGGCTTTGGAAAAGTGAATCATATGCATCTGAGAATCCAGGCCTGGAGTATTCTTTTTTGTGGAAAAAGCACAGTTGTTTCTTTTGAGAAGTTCATCTCGCTAAGTGCAAGTAATAGTCCCATGATCTACTAAAATGTGACACAGTTGATTCCTGCCAGAGAGAAGGCATCAGGACACATATTTCTTATGGCTTTGGAACGTGAATCATATGCATCAGGCTCTCAGGTGCCAATGAGAGGGCCCCATTAACCTTAGAAAAGGAACAATTGCTTTCTCTCCTGCCTCGTTTTCCCTGGCAGGAATCTTGGCCCATCTGCAATTCCGGGATGGAAAAAGGCCCGTACATGCCTAAAACGATTGAAGTTTGCATCAAGATGAAAGTTCAGGTCTTTGTGGTCTCAGGTGCCAATGATGGGGCCCAATTAACACTACAAAAGGAGCAATCCTTTTGTATCTTGGCACCTTTTCCCTGAGAGAAATCTTTGTCCATCTTCATTTCAGACCTGGAGCTTTCTTTCTCCGTGAAAAACACAGTTCTTCATTAGGGGAAGCTCACCTAGCAAAGTGCAACTTTGCTCTGCTACCAAGTGAAACATTCAGGTGGGTCCAGAAGAGTCCAAGTTGGTTCAGGTGGAATCAGAAGGTCCAAGAGAATAAAAGGAGATGCAAAAAGGATGCAGAAGAGTTCAAAAGGGAACTTAACACTAACCCTTACCCCAGTGCTGCCCTAACACTTAAGCTATGCATAACTCTAAGCATAAACCTAAGCCTAAGCCTAAGCCTAAGCCTAAGACTAACCCTAACCCTAACCCTAACCCTAACCGTAACCCTAAGCCTAGTGCTTACTGTAAACTGTGGGGGTTCCAAACCCTAACCCTAACCCTAACCCTGACCGTAACCCTAACCCTAACCCTAACCCTAACCCTAACCCTAACCCTAACCCTAACCCTGACCCTAGTGCTTACTGTAAACAGTGAGGGTCCCTAACCCTAAGCCTAACCCTAAGCCTAACCCTAACCCTAACCCTAACCCTAACCCTAACCCTGACCCTAACCCTAACCCTGACCCTAGTGCTTTCTGTAAACAGTGAGGGTCCCTAACACAAACCCTAACCCAAACCGTAACCCTAACCCTAACCCTAACCGTAACCCTAACCCTAGTGCTTACTGTAAACTGTGGGGGTCCGAAAACCTAACCCTGACCCTAGCCGTAACCCTGACCCTAACTCTAACCCTGACCCTAACCCTAACCCTGACCCGAGTGCTTACTGTAAACAGTGACGGTCCCTAACCCAAAACCTAACCCTAACCCTAACCCTAACCGTAACCCTAACCCTAACCCTTACCCTAAACCTAGTGCATACTGTAAACTGTGGGGGTCCCAAACCCTAACCCTAACCCTAACCATAACCCTAACCCTAACCCTAACCGTAACCCTAAGCCTAGTGCTTACTGTAAACTGTGGGGTTTCCAAATCCTAACCCTAACCCTAACACTAACCCTGACCCTAGTGCTTACTGTAAACAGTGAAGGTCCCTAACCCAAACCCTTACCCTAACCCTAACCGTAACCCTAACCCTAACCCTAACCGTAACCCTAACCCTAGTGCTTACTGTAAA